>NW_027288154.1:0-140757 GCF_047511675.1 Marmota flaviventris | reverse complement strand
TAACCCTATCATTACCTTAACCCAAACCCTAGTGCTAATTTGAGCCCTAACCCTAATCCCTAACCTAAACAAAACCCTAAACATGACCCTGACACTAATAATAACCCTAGATCTAAATTTGACCCTTACCCTAAATCTAACACTTACACTAAACATAACCAGAAACCTAACCCTAAAACTATCCCTAACCATAACCCTAGAACTGACATTTGCCCTAACACTAATCCTAGCCCTAACCAAAACACAAACCCTAGCCCTTAACCTAGTCTTAATCATAACTCTAACTAAACCCTAGCCCTAACCCCGGTTCTAACCTTTGTCCTATCCCTAAACCTAGCTCTAACCCCATCATTTACACTAAACCTAACCCTAAGCCCAAAACTAAACCTAGGCCTGAACATAAACATAAACCTAGCCTTATTCCAGCCCTAATTAAGCCCTATACCTAAAGAAACTCTCAGCCTAGCCCTAAGACTAACTCTCACTCTCGCCCTAGCCCTATCCCTAGTTCTAACACTATTTTTATCATAACCCTAATCCTAGCTATAAACCTAGAACTAATGCTAGCCATATCCTTAGCCCTAAACCAAACCCTAGATATAATCCTAACTCTAAATCTAACTCTAAACCTAAGACTACATCTAACCCTAACACTAGTCCTAAACCTAATGCTAATCTTAAAAAAAACTAGCTCTAACCATAGCCCTAGTCCTACAACAAAACTGAGCTACAGCCCTAAATTTAAAGTGTAACCTAAAGAAAACGTAACCCTACACCTAGCCCTAAACCTAGACCTAATTCGAGTCCCAACCCTAACCCTAAATCTACCCCTGACCTTAATTTTGACCTTAATACTATCCGTAGCTCTAAACATCCCCTAACGTTAAACCTAACACTAACACTAGACCTAGCCCTAACCCTGATCTCATAACTGTCCCAAATTGTACTGTACTGCAAACATTGGCCATGACTCTTAACCTAGCCCTAACTCTAACCAAAACCTAGCCCTAATCCGAAACTAACCCTAGCTTTAAACCTAAACCTAATCCTAACACTAGCCCTAACCCTATAATAAATGTATCCCTAACCCTGGGTCTAACCCTATCCCTTACTCTAAGCCAACTCTAACACTAAAGCTAACCCTAGTCCTAACCCTAATCCTATTACTAGTCCTAACCCTAGCCCTCATTCTAGCTCTGACCATAACTCAAACCTGACACTTATTCTGACCCTGATGGTAACCATAGGTCTAAACCGGACTCTAACCCTATACTGAACCCTAACACTAGCATTAGAAATAAACTAATTCCTAAACCTAACACAAACACTAGCCCTAAACTTAAACTTAATCCTAAATCTAGCCATATATCTAGCCCTAGACCTAAACAAAAACCTAGCTCTAGTCCTAATAATAAACCTTAACCTAACCCAAACACTAACCCTAACCCTAGACCTAACTCTAGTGATAATTCTGGCTTTAACCATAAAGCTAAATCTAACCTCAACACTGACCCTGACACTAACCCTAATTCTATCTCTAAACATAATGCTATCACTAACCCTAACCCTAACACTTGACCTGGCCATAACACTAACCAAAAAACTGGCCCTAATCATAACCCTAGTTTGTACATTCGCTGTAGCCCTAACACTAGCCCTATCATAACCCAAAACCTGGCCCTAATCCGAGTGCTAACCCTAGCTTTAACCCTAACACTAACCCTAGCCATAAGACAATCCCTAACCCTTGCCCTCACCCTAGCTCTTATCCTATGTGTTACCCTAAGGCAAACCCTAAACCTAATGCTAACAATAGTCATAACCCTTATTCATAGCCTAACTCAAACTAACCCTATTACTAGTCCTAAGCCTAGCCCTCATTCTAGCTCTAATCATAACCCAAACATTAATCGTAACCCTGAAACTTATACTGACCCTAACACTAACTGTAGGTCTAAACCTGACCCTAACCCAAATCTGAACCCTAATATTAGCCCTACAGTTAATCCTATACCTAAACCTAAACCTAACACTAGTCCTTGACCTAAACTTAATCCTAAATCTAGCCATAGCTCTAGCCCTAGACCTGAACAACAACCTTGCCCAAGCCCTAAAAATCACCCTTAACATAACCCAAACACAAAACCTATTTCTAAACCCTAGTCATAATTCTTGCACTAACCCCAATACTCCCTCTAATCTGAACACTGACACTGACCCTAACATAAGCCTAGCTCCAAAGCTCACCCTAACTCAAAACCTAATCCTAACACTACACCTAGCCATAACCCTAAGACTAAAACTAGCCGTAATCATAACCCTAGCTATTAACTACCCATGTCCCTAACCCTAGGCCTAAATAAACACAAAACCTAGCCCTAATTCTAGGCTTAAACCTAGCCCTAAGTGTAACCCTAAATTAACCCTAACCCTAACCCTAATGCTAACCCTCCCCTTAGACCTAACTTAGCTCAAAGCCTAACCTTTACCCTAAACATAACCCTAGCCCTATCCCAAACCCTAACCTAACACTAGCCCTAAACCTAAACTTAATCATTGCCCTAACCAAGCTCTAATTCTATACACTACCCTAACCCTATCCCTAATCCTAACCATAACCCTAGCCCTAAACCTAGCTCTAATCCTATCCATTACCCTAACCATAATCCTAACCCTAATGCTAACCCTAGGTTTAACTCTAACCCTATCACAATCCCTAAACCTATCCATTACCCTAAAACTAACCTGTACCCTAATCCTAAACCTATTCCTTACCCTAACCCTAACACTAACCCTAACGCTCATTAAAGCCCTAAACCTAAACCTTAACCTAAACAGTAAGCATTATCCTGACCTTAATAATACATCTAGCTCTAAACTTTACTCTTACCCTAAATATAACCCTTACACTAGACCTAACCACAAACATAAACCTAAATCTATCCCTAACCATAACCCTAGACTTAACCCTAGACACTTACCCTAACACAAACCCTAGCTCTAAACCTTATCCTAATCGAAAAACTAACCCTAACACTAGAATAACCCTAAATCTACCCATAACCGTAACCCTAGTTCTTACTTTACCCATACACCTAATACTAGCCCTAAACCTCACACACAACCTAGCCCTAATCCTAGACCTAAACCTAGACCTAAGCATAACCCTAACCCTATACCTAGCACTAACCTTAACCCTAACACTGGCCCTGGCCCAAACCATGCTCAAACTCTAATCCTTACCCTAACCATAACAGTAGCCCTAACCCTTAACCTAACCCTCAACCTAACCCTAATCCTAACTGTAACCATAGCATAAATCCCAGCACACACTCTATCCATTACCTTAAACATAACTCTAATCCTAATGCTAACCCAAGCCGTAACCCTAACCCTAATCCTAACCATAGACCGTAACCCTCACCCTTGGTCTAACCCTAGCTCAAACCCTAACACTTCTCCTAAAACTAACACTAACATTAACACTAGGCCTATCTTTAAACCTAACCGAAATCCTAATGTTAACACAAGCCCTAACATTAACACTAACCGTATCCATATCCTAAACATAAGCCTAACCCAAATGCTAACCCTAGGCCTAACCTTAATCCTATCACTAACACTAACACTATCTATTACTCTAAACCTAACCTGAACTCTAAACCTAACACTATCCATTACGTTAACCCTAACCCTAATGCTAATTTGAGCCCTAACCCTAAACTTTATCCTAAACCAAACCCTATACCAGACTCTGACCATAATAATACACGTAGATCTAAACCTGACCTTTACCCTAAACCTAACTTTCCACTAGACCTAGCCAAAAACCTAAAGTTAACACTATTCCTAATCATAACCATAGACCTGATGTTAGCCCTAGCACTAATCCTAGCTGTAACCCTAACACAAAACCTAGCCCTCATCCTATCCCTAAACCTAGCCTTAATCATAACCCGAACACTCACCCTATTCCAATACCTAATTTTAACCCTCGCCATAGCCCTGAACCTAGCCATAACCTCATCCCTTCCCCTAAAACTAACCATAACCCTAACACTAACACTAACCCTAATTCTCGCCCTAACCATGGGCCTAACCCTAGCACTAAACCTAGCGCTAATCTAGCCTTAATTTAGCCCTAACCCTAAGCAAACCCCTAACTCTAGCCTAAGAATAACTCTAACTCTCACCCTAGCCCTATTTCTATTTCTGAACCTGTCCATTTCCATAACCCTAACACTAGCCCAAACCTTAGCCCTAACCCTAGATCTAATCATAACTCTAAATCTAACCTTAACCTTCAGCCTAAACCTCACCCTAACACTAGCTGAACACTATTGCTAATCATAAAACTAAACCTAACACTAGCCTTAGCCAAAAAAAAAAAAAAAAAAAAAAAAAAAAACCTGAGCCATTACCCTAACCCTAAACCAAACCTAACCTTACAACTAGCCATAACCCTAGCTCAAATTCGAGTCCTAGGACTAAAACTAACCCTTACCCTGACTCATATTCAAACACTAACCCTAGCTCTATATATCACCTTAACCATAAAGCAAATATTAACACCATTCCTAGCCCAAACTCTAACCCTAATAATAACCCTAGTTATTACATTAGCCATAGTCCTAACCCTAGCCCTAACCCCAAAACAAAAATAGCCCTAATCTGAGCCCTAAAACTAGATTTAACCCTAACCCTATCCATAGCCCTAGCCCTAAACCTAACCCTAATGCTAGCTCTAAGCCTAGCTCTAACCTTATCCCTTATCTTAAGCCAAACCATATCCATAATGCTAACCATAGTCCTAATTGTAATCCTTAGCCTAAATCAAACAATAACCCTATTACTAGTCCAAAACCTAGACCCCATTCTAGCTCTAAACCTAACACTAGACCTAACCCTAAACCTCACACTCACCTTAGACCTAACTCTAGCTCAAACCCTAACCCTTACCACAAACCTAAACCTAACCATAGACCTAACCTTAAACTTAAACCTCAGTCTAACACTAACAATAACCCTATGCCTACATCTAAATATATCCATTACTCTAACCCTACCCCTACCCTTAATAATGATGCTAGAACTAATCCAACCCTAACCCTAACCATACTCTAATCTTATCCCTAGACCTAACTCTAAACCTAACCTTCGCCCTAGCCCTAACCCTAGCTCAAAACCTCACCCTTATGCTAAACATAACCCTAACACTAACCCTAGTTCTAACCCTAACCCCAACCCTAACTCAAGACCTATTCCTGATCATAACCCTAGTCCTAAATTTAGCTCTAACTCTATCCATTATCCTAACCATTACCCTTATCCTAATGCTAACCCTAGGGCTAGCATTAACCCTATCGCTAAACCTAACCATATCAATTACCATAAACCTAACCTGAACCCAAAACAAAAACCTATCATTACCCTAACCCTGACCTAATGCTTATTTGAGCCCTAACCCTAAACCCTAACCTCAACCAAACTCTAACCTGACCCTGACCCTAATAATTCCCCTAGCTCTAAACCTGACACTTAACCCTAAACCTAACCCTTACACTAGACCTAGCCATAAACCTAATCCTAAAACTGTCCTCGACTCAACGTAACCCCACAACTGACATTAGAACTAGCCCTAATCTTAGCCCTAACCCTAACAAAAACCTGAACCCTTATCCTAGCCCTAAACCTAGATTAATCCTAACCCTAAGCCTAATCCTAGCTCTAACCCCAATACTAACCCTAGCCCTAATTTTAGCCCTAATTTCACCCTATCCCTAAACTAACCATAACTCTAGACCTAAGAATAAATCTAACTCTCACATTAGCCCTATCACTAGTTCTAAACCTATCCCTTACCATAACCCTAACCCTAGCCCTAAACTTAGTCCTAATCCTTGCCATATCCATAGCCCAAGCACTAACTTTAGATCATAATCTATCTCTAAATCTAACCCTAACACAAAGCCTAAGCCTAAACCTAACACTAGCCCTAACCCTAACACTAATCCTAAAACTAGCCCTAATCCTAGCCTTAGCCCTAGCCCTAAAACAAAATCGAGCCATAAACTCTATCCCTAACCCTTAAACTAAACCAAACCCTAACCATACACCTACCCCTAACCCTAGCCCTAATTTGAGTTTTAAGAAGAACCCTAAAATTAACCCTGATCTTGACTCTGACACTAACACTAATCCTAGTTCTAAACATCACCCTAATCCTAACACTAACCCTAACACTAAACCTAGCCCTGATCTTTATCCTAAAATTAGCCATAATCATAACTGTTGTACTTATATTAGCCGTAATCCTAACTCTAGCACTAACGTAACCCAAATCCTAGCCCTAATTTGAGCATTAACACAAGCTTTAACCCTAACCCTAACCCTAGCCCTAGCCCTAATCATAACCATAACCCTAGCGCTAACCCTATATATTATCACAACAATAACCCTAACCCTAATGCTAACCTTAGGCCTAAACCTAACCCAATCTCTAATCCTATCCCTATCCTTTTCCCTAAACATAACATGAATCCTAATTCTAAGTCTATCATTACCCAAACCCTTACCCTAATTCGAATTCATTCCCTAACTTTAAGTCTTAACCTATTCCAAATCCTAACCTAGACCTTCAACTTTATAATACCCCTAGCCCTAAACCTGACCCTAACCCTAAACCTAAACCTTAAATTAGACATACCCATAATCCTAACCCTAAAACTATCTTTAAACATAATTCTAGACTTGAAATTAGCCATACTTCTAATCCTAACCCTAAGCCTAAAACAAATCCTAGCCCTCATCCTAGCCCTAAACCTAGCCTTAATCATAATCCTAATCCTAACCCTTATTCTAAACATCACCCTACCTCTAAAACTAGCTATAACACCATCCCTTACCCTAAAATAAATCCTAAATCTAACTCTAATTCTATGCTTAAGCTGAAAAATAACCATAGACCTAATCCTAGCCCTATTTTAGCCCTATCTCTAACCCTAACCCTAACCTTAGCCCTAAGCCTAACAATAATTCTCACACTAGCTCTATCACTGATTCTAATTCTAGCACTTACCATAACCCTAACCCTATCCCTAACCCTTGCCCAATCCTTAGTCCTAGCCTTAAGCCTAAGCCTAAACCTAACACTAACACTAAACCTAATCCTAACGCTATTCATAAAACTAGCCCTAACCCTACCACTAGCAGTGAAACAAAACCAAGCATTAGCCCTAACCCTAAGCATAACTTAAACCAAAACCTAAAATTACACATAGACCTAACCATAGTCTTAATTTGAGTCCTCATCCAAATCTTAAAAGTATACCTGACACTGACTCATATGCTAAACTCACCCTAGCTTGAAACGCCATCCTAAACTTAAACCAAAACTTAACAGTAACTCTACCCCTTATTTGAGTCCTAACCCTAACCCTTACCTGACTAATATCCTAAAACTAATCCTAGCTCTAAATATCACCCTAACCTTAAACTTAACCCTAATACTAAAAGTATCCCTAACCCTAACACTTACCCTAAAACTAACCCAAATTGTAACCCTACTTCTTATATTGGTGATTGCCGTAACCCTAGTCCTAAGCCTAACACAAAACTAGCCCTAATCCAAAACCTAAACCTAACTTTAACCCTAAACCTACCATAACTCTAGGGCTATTCTTAGCTCTAAATCTCTCCCTTAACCTAAGTGAAACCCTAAACCTAATGGTAAACCTAGACCTATCCCTAATCCTTAGGCTAACCAAAATCCTAACCCTATTAATAGTCATGACACTAGCCCTCATTCTAGCTCTAATCCTATCTGAAACCCTTACCCTCACCCTGACACTTATTCTGACCCTAACAAAATCCCTAGGTCTAAAACTGACCCTCAACCTAGAGCAAACCCTAACACTGGCCATACTGCTAACTTATACCTAAATCTAACCCTAACCCTAGCCCTAAGACTAACTCTAAATCTCACACTATCCCTATCCCTAGTTCTAAGCCTATCAATTACCATAACCCTAATCCTAGCCATAACCCTTGCCCTATTCTTAGTCCTAGACCTAAACCTAGATCTAACCCTAACTCGAAATCTAACCCTAACCCTACGCCTAAGCCTAACACTAAAACTAGCCCTAACACTAATGCTAATCATAAAACTAGCCCTAACCCTGACCCTAGCAGTAAAACAAACTGAGCAATAGCCCTAACCATAAACCTTAACTTAAACCAAACCCCAACACTACTCCTAGACCTAACCATAGCCTTAATTCGAGTCCTGATACTAACCTTAAGTCTAACCATGACCCTGACTCATATCCTGCTGCAGTCTGGCTGGGCACAATTCAGGAGCCACTTGTCAAAAGAAACGAACTTTATTTTTAGAACCACACATGCCAAACAAAACCGCTCCTCAGGAAAAACCCTCAGAGCCCAACTGCCACCACCGGCTTCCCCCAAGCCTCTCCCACAACCACAAGCCTCCCCACCTCCCACAATCCTTCTGCTCTTGAGGCCGATTGGCTGGGTCACATGGGCCGAGCCAAAAAAGTCCCCCAGTGAGCAGCTCTGTGGTCTGAAAGGGCAGGGAAACAGCCCAATGAGCATCACTGCAGAGGAGCCAATCAGCTAGATGTTGCTGGGGCTGCTGTGAGCCAATCATCAGCTGGCAATCTGAAAGGGCGGGGAAACAGCCCAATATGCATCACCGCACAGGAGCCAATCAGCTAGATGTTGCTGGGGCGCTGTGAGCCAATCATCAGCTGGCAGTCTGAAAGTTTGCTGGGGCCCCTTCGGCTGTGGCTCTCAACATCTCCCCCTCCCTGTTTAAACAACAAGCATATGGCTTAGGGACCATGCCTGCCTTAGGTTGTCCAATAGTACATATGGTCCTTACCCCTTACCGGATGAGTTGACTTCAAGGCGTCAGCCTCCTGTCTTAGGTTGGTACCATTGTAATTGGAACTTACCTGTCACTGACTACCGGTCCAGTATACAGCCACACCTGTGGAGAGGTCTTTGTAGCAGTGGGGGAGTGAGGTTCTTTGCCTCACCTCTGTTGGCCCCCAAATTTTAGCTGAGCACAGAGACTCTAGCTAGGAATAGAAAACTCAAACTACTGCAAGAAAAGAAAAGAGTTCTGAGATATTTTTTTGTTCTTTCTTACTTTTCTTTTCTCACTCTTCTCATCCATTCTTCTCTAACTTTCCTTCTCTTGTCCTCCAACCACAACATATGTGAAACCAAGAACTTTGCATGAAATTGGACTTTAAGAACTGAATCTGGTGCTGGGTTCGATCCTCAGCACCACATACAAATAAAGATATTGTGTCTTCCGGAAACTAAACAATAAATATTTTTTAAAAAACTCTCTCTCTCTCTCTCTCTCTCTCTCTCTCTCTCTCTCTCTCTCTCTCTCTCAAAAACAGAAAGAACTGAATCACCAGAATAGTTAAATATAGAGGAATTGCATAGACCCCACCTTATCTCCCTTTATTTTCTCTTATATTCTTTCTCCCTCTTTCTTTCTTTCTTTCTTTCCTTGTTATTTTTCTCTTTCTTTTTCTTCCTCCCTCTATCCCACTTTCAACCTCTTAATTTTTACTATGAATACAGATAAGGAATTTGAATTTATACATTCTTCCATAAATTACCCCTGTCTATTCATTACAGTTCTCCTCCAATTTGCTAAGATAGATTAATCTCATACCCTCACTCCTTTTCCCCTTAATGTAGCATCCAACCCCTGACCATCTGTTCTCTATATACCACCAGAAATGGTATGCCTTTTATGAAACCAATGAATATATTCTATATAATAATTGAAGCCAACATCTGTAGACATAGAGTCTAAATATAAATGCATTTATAATAGTTAGGCTTAGGTCATGGGTTAGGTTTAGATTTAGAGTTAGGTTTTGATCTATGCTTAGGGCTAGGGCTAAGGAGGGGGCAAGGGTTATGACTAGGGTTAGGGCTAGGTTTAGGGTTATGGTAAGGGATAGGGTTAGAACTTGTGATAGGGCTAGTGTGAGATTTAGAGTTAGTCTTAGGGCTAGGGTTAGGGTTATGTTTAGGGATAGTGCTAAATTAGGGCTAGAGTTAGTGTTAGGTTTAGGCCTCGGGTTAGAGTTAGAGTTAAGATTATGTGTAGGTTAAGGGAATGGGTTATAGCTAGGTTGAGAACTAGGGCAAGGGTTAGTATTAGGGTTAGGGCTAGGTTAGGGTTAGGGTTATGATTAAGGCTAGGTTTAGGGCTAGTGTTTGTGTTAGGGTTAGAGCTAGATTTAGGGGTAGGGCTAATGTCAGGTCTAGGGTTACAGTTAGGGATAGATTTAGTGTTAGGTTTATGGCTTGTTCCAGTGTAACAGTTAGGTTTAGGAGAAGGTCAGGTTTACTGCCAGGGTTATTATTAGGGTCAGGTTCAAGGTTAGGGTTTGAGTTAGGTTAGGGTTTTTTTTTAGGGCTCAAATTAGCATTAGGTTTAGGGTTAGGGTAATGACAGGGTTAGGTTTAGGGTTTAGATGTGGTTCAGTGTAATAGATAGGGTTAGGTTTAGGCATAGGGTTAGCATAAGGGTTAGGGTTATTATTAGGGTAATGGATAGGGTTAGACCTAAGATTAGGACTAGGTTTATGAATAGGATTAGGACTTTTGTTTGGGTTAGGGTTTCAATTAAGTTTAGGGTTAAATCTAGGTTTAGGATTCGGCTAGGTTTTGGGTTAGGGTAGGGCTGGGGTTAAGGCTATGGGTAATGTATGAAGTAGGGTTATTATTAGCATTGGTTATAGGGTTAGGGTAAGTGCTAGGTCTAATGTTAGGGTTAGGATTATGGTTATGATGATGTTTAGAGCTAGGGTTAGTGTTAGGGTTAGAGTTAGGGTCCGGATTAGTTTTTAGGTTAGGGTTAGGTCTAGAATTAGAGATAGGGTTAGGACCAGGTGTAAGGTTAGGGTGGTTTAAGTTAAGAATTAGGGTTAGGGCTATGACTCGGTTTTATTTTAGGGCTAGGGTAGGGTGAGGTTTAGGCTTAGGTATAAGGTTAGATTTAGAGTTATGTTTAGATCTAGGGTTTGAGCTAGGGCTAAGAATAGGGGTAGGGTTAGGGCTAAGTTTAGGGCTAGGTTTATGGTGATTGTAAGGGATAGGGTTAGAACTTGGTATAGGGCTAGGGCGAGAGTTAGAGTTAGTCTTAGGGAAAGGGTTAGGGTTAGGAATAGGGCTAAATTAGGCCTGGGATTAGGGCAAAAGGGTTAGTGTTAGGGTTAGTTTTAAGTTTAGGGCTAGGGTTAGTGTTAGGTTTAGGGTTAAGTTTAGTTTTAGGGTAAGGGATGGGATTATAGCTAGTTTTAGGGCTAAGGTGAGGGTAAGAATTAGGGTCCGGGTTAGGGTTAGTTTTATGATTAAGGCGAGGTTTATGGCTAGGATGTGGGCTAAGGTTTGTGTTAGTGTTAGGTCTAGGATTAGAGTTAGGCCTAATGTCAGGCCTAGGGTTACAGTTAGGGATCGTTTTAGGATTGGGTTTATAGCTAGGTCTCTTGTAAGGGTTAGGTTTATGATTAGGGTCAGATTGAAAGATAGGGGTATTATTAGGTTTAGGGTAAGCTTTAGGGGTTTTGGTAGGTAAAGGTTTAGATTTAGGGCTCAAATTAGCATTATTTTTAAGGATAGGGTGACGATAGTTTTAGGTTTATGGTTCAGGTTAATTGTGGGGGTAATGGATAGGGTTAGGGTTAGGGATAGGATTAGGGTTTCGCCTAGGGTTAGCATAAAGTTTAGTGTTATCATTAGGGTAATGGATAGGTTAGAGCTAGGGTTAGGGCCAGGGTTATGCTAAGAATTATGTCTAGGTTTAGGCTTAGAATTAGGGCTAAGACTATGGTTAGGGTTAGGATTAGCTTTACGGTTAAAGCTAGGGTAGGACTAGGTTTAGGGCTAGGTTTTGTGATAGGTTAGGGCTAAAGCTAATGTAAGAACTTGTTATGACTCGAGCTAAATAAAGGGTTAATATTAGGGCTAGGTATAGTTTTACGGCTGGTTTAGGGTTAGGGTGATGCTTATGCTAGGGTTAGTGTTAGTGTCAGAGTCAGTGTTCATGTTAGGGTTATGGTTAGGGTTAAAGCCAGAATTAGGTCTAGTGGATGGGTTAGTGTTTTGCTTAGGCTAAGGGTATTGTTAGGGCTAGGTCTAGGTTTTTCTTTAGGTCTAGCTTTTGAGTTATGGCTAGATTTAGGATTAGGTTTAGGTCTAGGGCTAGTTTTAGTTTTATGGTTAGGCTTAGGTATAAGGTTATCAGTAGGGCTAGTGTTAGGTTTCGGAATAGGGTTAGGTTCAGGTTTAGACCTATGATTAGTGTTAGGGTCAGCATAAAGGTCAGGGTTAGGGTTAGGGTTGGGTTATGGTTAGAGCTAGAATGAGGGCTAGGGTTAGGACTAGTAATAGGGTTAGGGTTTGTGTTAGGTTAAGGATTAGGGTTAGCATGAGGGTTAGGGTTTGGCTTAGGGTAAGGGATAGGATTAGAGCTAGGGTTAGGGCTTGGATTATGGCAAGGTTTAGGGTTAAAGCTAGGTTTAGGGCTCGGATTATGGCTAGTTTTGTGTTAGGTTTTGGGCTAGGGTTAGAGCAACAGCTAATGTAAGAACTAGGGTTACAATTAGGGTTAATTTTTGGGTTATGGTTAGGGGTTAAAACTCTAATGGTAGGATTAGGTTTAAGGTTAGGGTGATATTTAGAGTGAGTGTTAATATTAGGTTAATAGGGTCAGGGTTAGTTTTAGGGTTAGGGTTAAGACTCGAACTAAGGCTGTAAGGGTTTGGTTTAAAGTTAGGGTGGTGTTTACAGCTAGGGTGAGTGTTAGGATATGAGTCAGAGTCAGGGTTAGTATTAAGATTAAGGTTAGGACTCGAATTAGGGCTAGGGTTAGGTCGAGGTGTAGTGCTAGTGTTTGGTTTAAGTTAAGGTTTAGTGTTAGGGCTATTGCTCGGTTTTGTTTTACTGCTAAGGTTATGGTTAGAGCTGGTTTTATGATTAGTGTTAGGATTAGGGCTAGTGTTAATGTTAGGCTTAGGCTTATGGTTAGTGTTAGATTTAGAGTTAGGGTTAGATCTAGGATTAGAAATAGGGATAAAGATTAGGCAAGGGTTATGGCTAGGGTTATGTCTAGGTTTAGGGCTAGGGTTATGGTTACAGTAAAGTAGAGGGTTAGAACTAGGGATAGGGCTAATGTGAATGTTAGAGTTAGTCTTAGGGCTAAGGTTAGGGTTAGGATTAGGGATAGGTTTAAATTAGGGCTAAAATTAGGGCTAGGGGTAGTGTTCAGCTTAGGCCTAGCATTAGGGTTAGGGTTAGGGTTAAGTTTAGGCTAAAGGATCACGTTATAGCTAGGTTTCTAGATAGGGTGAGGGTTAGAATTAGGGATAGGGTTATGGTTAGGGTTAACGTTATGATTAAGTCTTGGTTTAGGGTTAGAAGGTGGGCTAGGGATTTTTTTAGGCTTAAAGCTAGGATTAGGGCTAGGGCTAATATCAGATCTACAGTTTTGGTTAAAGATACCTTTAGTGTTAGGTATTTGGCTACCTGTAGTGTAAGGGTTAGGTTTAGGGTTAGGGTCAGGCTTCGATCTAGGGGTATTTATTTAGGGTCAGGGTCTGGTTTAGGGTTTGGGATAGGTTAAGGTTTAAAATTATGGCTCAAATTAGCATTAGGGTTAGTTTTAGGGTAATGATAGGGCAAAGCTTAGGGTTTAAGTTAAGTTTGGTTTACGGTAATGGATAGGTTTAGGATTAGGGATAGGTTTAGGTTTAGGCCTATGTTCAGCATTAGGGTTATGGTTATGGTTATGGCAATGGATAGGATTAGAGCTATGGTTAGGGCTAGGGTTATGGTTATGATTAGGGATAGGATTATGTTTAAACTCAGGTAATGGCTCAGATTAGGGCTAGATTTTGGGTTAAATTCATGTTAAGGTTAGGGTAATGGTCAGAGTCAGGGTCAGGGTTAGTTTTAGGGTTAGGGTTAAAGACTCAAATAAGGGCTAGGGTTACAGTTCGGTTTTGTTAATTTTAGGGTGGTGTTTAGAGCTCAGGTGAGTGTTAAGATATGATTCAGGGTCAGGGTATGTTTTAAGGTTAGAGTTAGGACTCAAATTAGGGCTAGATTAAGTCTAGGTGTACTGTTAGGGTTTAGTTTAAGTTAAAGTTTAGTGTTAGGGTATTGCTCAGTTTTGTTTTAGTCCTAGGTTTAGGGTTAGTGCTAGCTATATGATTTGTATAAGGGTTAATGCTAGTGTTAATGTTAGGCTTAGGCTTAGAGTTAGGTTTAGATTTGGGGTTAGCATTAGATCTAGGGTTAGGGCTAGGTCTAAGGATAAGGCAAGTGTTAGGGCTAGGGTTTGGGTTACAGTAATGGATACATTTAGAAATAGGGATAGGTCTTGGGTGAGGGTTAGATTTATTCTTAGGGCTAGGGTTATGGTTATTTTTAGGGATAGTGCTAAAATAGGGCTAGGATTAGGGCTAAGGTTAGTGTTCAGCTTAGGCCTAGCATTGGGACTAGGGTTATGGTTCTGTTTAGGGTAAGGGATGTTGTTATAGCTAGGTTTAGAAGTAGGGTGAGGGTTAGAATTAGAGTTAGGGATAGGTTTAGGGTTAAGGTTATGACTAAGGCTTGGTTTGGGGCTAGGATGAGGGCTAGCGCTTATTGAAGGGTTAGGTCTAGAATTAGGGCTAGAGCTAATGTCAGGTCTAGTGTTACAGTTAGGGGTAGATTTAGGGTTAGGTTTGTGTCTAGCTCTAGTGTAAATGTTAGGCTTAGTGTAAGGGTCAGGTTTAGACCTAGGTGTATTTTTAGGGTCAGGATCAGTTTTAAGGTTTGTTTTAGGTTAAGGTTTAGGGATAGGGCTCAAATGAGCATTAGGGTTAGGCTTAGGGTAATGCATAGGGTTAGGTTTATGATTCAGGGTAGGTTTAGTGTAATGGAAAGTTTTCGGGATAGCATTAGGGTTAGGCTTAGGCCTAAGGTTAGCATTAGGATTAGGATTATCCTAAGGATAATGTAGAGGGTTAGATTTAGGTTTAGGGCTAAGTTTATGGTTAAGATTGGGGCTAGAGTTAGGGTTAGGGTTTGGGTTAGGGCTAGTAAACCCAGTTTATGGTAGGTTAAGTTTAGGTTTAGGGTAAAGTTCAGTTTTGAGCTTGGTTAGTCCTAGGGTGAGGTTTAGGTTTAGTGTTAGGTCTAGGGTTAGTGTTATGGTTATGGTCAGGGTTAGGTTTAGGGTTAGGTCTAGGGTTTTCATTAGGTTTAGGGTTAGGTTTAGAGTAATAGATTGGGTTAGATGTAAGATTAGCTTTTGGGTTAAGCTTAGGTTTAGGGTTAACTTTAGTTTTAAAGCTGGTTTTACTGTTGGGTCTATGGTAAGGGTTAGGTTTTGAGTTAGGGTTAGGGTAAAGCAAGGGTTAGATTTAGCGTTAGGTCTAGGGTTAGGTTTATGTTTTGTGTTAGGGTTTTGGTTAGGGTTAGGGCCAGGATTATCATTACATTTAGCATTAGAGATAGGGTAATGGCTAGAGTTAGAGCTAGGATTAAAGCTAGTGTTAAGGTTAGGATTAGGGTTAGGTTTAGGGTTATGGGTAGGGCTATGGCTAGGGTTATGTTTAGGCTAAGGGTTAGGCTGTGAGCTAGGGTTAGGACTAAGGTGAGATTTAGGGTTAAGTTTAGAGCTACGGTTAGGGTGAGGGTTATTCTTAAGGTAGGTTTAGGTCTCGGATTAGGGCTAGGTTTTGTGTTAGGTTTAGGCCTAGGGTTAGTATTATGGGTAATGTAAGATTTAGGGTTCTAATTACAGCTAGTTGTAGGGTAAGGGTTATGGCTAGGTCTAGTGTTAAGTTTAGATTTTAGTTTATTGTCAGGTTTAGAGCTTGGTTTAGTGTTAGTGTCAGGGTCAGGGTTCAGTTTAGAGTTAGGATTAGGGTGAAAGGCAGAATTAGGACAAGGTTAGTTATAGGGGTAGGGTTAGTGTTTGGATTAGGTTAAGGGTTACTGTTAGGGATAGGACTAAGTTTTTGTTTAGGTCTAGGGCTAGAGTTATTGGTAAATTTAAGATTAGGTTTAGGTTTAGGGCTAGTGTTAGTGTTAGGTTTAGGTATAAGTTTACTTGTAGGGCTAGTTTCAGGGTTCAGTTTAGGTTAGGGTCAGGTTTTGACCTACAATTAATGTTAGGGTCAAAATATGGGTGAAGTTTAGAGTTTGATTTTGGGATAGGGTTAGAGGTACAATGAGAGCTAGGGTTAGGACTAGTAATAGGGTTAGTGTTTGGTTTTGTCTAAGGATTATGATTAGGACTATGGTTATCATTATGGATAGGGTTTGGCTTAGGGTAAGGGATAGGGTTAGAGCTAGGGTTAGGTCTATGTTTAGGATTAGGTTTAGGGCTAGGATTAGGGTTAGGGTTTGGGCTAAATCTAGTGTTAGGGCTTGGGTTAGTGCTTTTTTGTATAAGGGTTAGGGCTATGGCCAATGTAAGAACTAGGGTTACGATTAGGATTAGTTTTAGGGTTAGAGTTTGGGCTAGGAGTGGTGCTAGCATTAGCTTTAGGGTTAGGGTAATATTTAGAGCTAGGGTTAGTGTTTGGATAAGAGTCAGGATCAGGATTAGTTTTAGTCCTAGGACTCGAATTAGAGCTAGGGTTATGGCTAGTTATAGGGGTAGGGTTTGCTATAGGGTAAGATTTAGGTTTAGAGCAATGGCTCGGTTTTGTTTTAGGGCTAGGGCTATGGTTAGGGCTAGTTTTAGGATTAGCAATAGTTTTAGGGCTAGTGGTATGGTGAGGTTTAGGCTTAAGGTTAGGGTATATTTAGAAGTATGTTTATATCTAGTGTTAGGGCTATGGCTAGGTTTAGGGCTAAGGTTAGGGCTAGTTTGAGGGTTACAGTAACATATAGGGTTGGAAATAGAAATAGGACTAGGGTGATGTTTGTCTTAGGCCTAGGGTTAGGGGTGGGGTTAGGATTAGGGCTAAATTAGGGCTAGGGTTAGCGTTTGGGTCAGTGTTAGGATTAGGTCTATGGTTAGGACTAGGGTTAGGATTAGTATTATTGTTAGGTTTGGAGTTACTTTTAGGGAAAGGGATGGGGTTATAGGTAGGTTCATGGCTAAGATGAGCTTTAAAATTTAGGATAAGCCTAGGGTGAAAATTTTGGATAAATTATTGCTAGGTTTAGGGCTAGGATGAGTGCTAGGGTGTGTTAGGGTTAGGGCTAGGATTAGGGCTAGAGCTAAGGTCAGGTCTAGGGTTATGGTTAGGAGTAGTGTTAGGGTTAGGTTTATGGCTAGGTCTAGTGTAATTGTTAGGTTTAGTGTAGGGTTCAGGTTTAGAACTAGGTGTATTATTAGGTTCAGAGTTGGGTTAAGATTTGGTTTGGGTTAAGGTTTATGGTTAGGACTCAAATTAGCGTTAGGGTTAAGAACTGGCTTTACAATTAGGGTTAGTTTTATGTTTAGATTTAGGGTGAGTTTTAGGGTTAGAGTAAGGGATATGGTTAGGTTTAAGATTCAGGTTAAGTTTAGAATAATTTATAGGGTTAGTGTTAGGGATAGGGTTAGGGTTTGGCCTAAGGTTAGCATTTGGGTTAGGCTTATGTTTAGGATAATGGATAGGGTTAGTGCTAGTGTTAGGCCTTGGGTTAAGCTTAGGATTAGGGCTAGAGTTATGGTTAGGCATAGGGTTAGTGTTAGAGTTAAGGTTAGTTTAGGGTAAGTGTTATGGTTTGAGCTAGGGTTAGGGTTAAGGAGAGGTTTAAGGTTAGGTTTATGGTTATGGCTAGGATTAGCATTAGGTTCAGGGCTCTGTTTAAGGTAGTTGATAAAAGTTAGATCTAAGATTTGGGCTATGGTTACAGTTAAGATTAGGGCTAGGTTTAGTGTTAGGGTTAGGGCTAGAGTTATGTTTAGGGTAAAGGTTAGAGTTTGAGCTATGGTTAGGGCTGGACAAGCGTTAGGGTTAGGGTTTGGTCAAGGGTTTAGGATAGGTTTATGCTTATGTCTAGGGTTAGGGCTAGGTTTTGTGTGAGATTTATTACTAGCGTTAGGGCTATGGGTAATGAAAGACCCTGGTTTATGATTATGGCTAGTTTTAGGGTTAGGGTTATGGATAGGTCTATAGTTAAGGTTAGGTTTGGGGTTAGGATAAGATTTAGAGCTAGGGTTTTTGTTAGGATAAGGTTCAGTGTTCAGGATAGCATTGGGGTAAGGGTTAGAGCCAGAATTAGAACTAGGGTTAGGTCTAGGTGTAGGGTTAGTCTTTGCATTAGGTTAATGGTTATTGTTAGAGCTAGGGCTAGAGTTATGGTTATATTTAGGATTAGGTTTAAGTCTAGTGCTAGTATTATGGATAGGTTAGGTATAGGTTTACCGGTAGGGCTAGTGTTAGTGTTTGGTTTAGAGTTAGGGTCAGGTTTAGTCCAAGGGTTAGTGTTAGGGTCAGAATAAGGGCCAGGGATAGGCTTAGGCTTTGTGATATGGTTAGAGATAGAATAAGGGCTAGGGTTAGGACTAGTAATAGGGTTAGGGTTTGGGGTAGGCTAAGGATTAGGGTTAGAACTCTGGTAGCATTAGGGTGAGGGTTTGGCTTAAGCTAAGGGATAGGTTTAGAGCTAGGGTTAGGGTTTTGGTTAGGGTTAGGGCTAGGGTTATATTTAGGGTTTGGGTCAAAGCTAGGGTTAAGGCTCAGATTAGGGTTAGTGTTATGGCTATGGCTACTGTAAGAACTGGCTTTACAATTTGGGCTAGATTTATGGTTATGTTTAGGGCTAAGTCTAGTGTTTGGGTTACATTAGGGTTCAGGTGATATTTAGAGCTAGGGTTAGTTTTAGGGTAAGAGTCAGGGTCAGTATTAGTTGTAGGGATAGGGTTAGGACTAGGGGTAGCGTTAGGATTTGGTTTAGGTTAAGGGTTAGAATTAGGTCTATAGCTTAGTTTTGTTTGAGGGCTGTGGCTAGGGTTAGGGCTAGTTTTCAAATTAGCATTAGGGTTAGGGCTAGTGTTAGGGTGAGGTTTAGGTTTAGGTTTAGGGTTAGATTTAGTGTTAGATTTAGATGTAGGGCTAGGGCTAAGTTTTAGACTAGGTTTGGGCTGTGGTTAGGGCTAGGCTTTTGGTTATGTTAAGGGATAAGGTTAGAACTAGGGATAGGGCTAGGGCGAGAGTTAGAGTTAGTCTTAGGGCTAGGGATATGATTAAGTTTAGGATAAGTGCTAAATTAGGGCTAGGATTAGAGTTAGGTTAGTATTAGGGTTAGGCCTTGGTGTAGGGCTAGAGTTAGGATTAGGGTTAGGGTATAGTATGATGTTATAATGAGGTTTTGGCCTAGGCCAAGGGGTAAATTTAGGGTTAGGGCTTGTTTTAGAATTAGATTTAGGTTTAAAGCTATGTTTAGGGCAAGGATTAGGGCTATGGTTTTTTTTTAGGGATAGGGCTAGCATTATGACTAGGGCTAATGTCAGGTCAAGGGTTATGGTTAGTGATAGTTTTAGGGTTAGGTTTATGGCTAGGTATAGTGAAAGGTTTAAGTTGAGGGTTCGGGTCAGTTTTAGAGCTAGGGGTATCATTAGAGTCAGGGTCAGAATCAGGGTTTGTTTAGGTTGAGTTTTAGGGTTAGGGCTCAAATTAGCTTTATGGTTAGATTTAGGGTTAGGGAAATGTATATGGTTAGGTATAGGTTTCAGATTAGGTTTAAGGAAATGGATAGGTTTAGGGTTATGGATATGTTTCAAGTTATCCTAGGGTTAGCATTAGGGATAGAGTTAGGGTAAGCTAATTGATAGGATTAGAGGTGGAGTTAGGGCTTGGGTTATGGTTAGGATTAAGGCTAGGGTTAGGGTTAGGGTTAGGGTTAGGTTTAAAGCTAGGGTTAAGGCGCGGATTAGGTTTAAGTTTTAGATTACCATTGGTCTAGGGTTAGGGCTACGGATGTAAAAACTAGGGTTACGATAAGGGCTAGTTTTATGACTAGGGTTAGGGCTAGGTCTAGTATTAGGGTTAAGTTAAGCTTCAGGGTGAAGATTTTAGATGAGGTTATTGTTAGGGTCAGAGTCAGGGTCAGTGTTAGTTTTAGGATTAGGGATAACACTCAAATTGGAGATAGGATTAAGGCTATGTGTATAATTAGGTTTTGTGTTAAGGTTAGGGCAAGAATTAGGACTAGGGCTAATGTCAGGTATAGAGTTATGTTTAGGTTAGGATTAGTGTTAGGGCTATGGCTCGGTTTTGTTTTAGGTCTAGGGTTTGGGTTAGGGCTAGTTTTAGGATTAGCAGTAGTGTTTGGGCTAGTGGTATAGTGAGGTTTATCTTAGGGTTAGGGTTATATTTAGACTTATGGTTACATCTAGGTTTAGAGCTAGGGTTAGGGCTAAGGTTAGGGCTAGTGTTAGGGTTATGGTAACAGATAAGTTTAGTACTAGAAATAGTCTAGGGTGAGAGTTAGAGTTAGTTTTAGGACTAGGGTTAGAGTTAGGGTTACAGTTAGTGATAAATTAGGGCTAGGATTAGAGCTAGGGTTAGTGTTATGGTTAGGCCTAAGGTTAGGGCTCGGGTTAGGGTTAGTGATAGTGTTAGGGTTAGGGTTAGGGGAAGGGAAAGGTATGTGGTTATACATAGGTTCAGAACTAAGGCAAGGTTTGAAATTAGGAATTGGGCTAGTGTTAGGGTTAAGGTTAGGATTAAGGCTAGCTTTAGGGCTAGGATGAGGGATAGGGTTTGTGTTAGGTTTAGGGCGAGAATTAGGTAGATTGATAATGTCATGTCTAGGGTTATGGTTAGGGATATTCTTAGGGTTAGTTTTATGGCTAGGTCTAGTGTAAGGGTTAGGTTTAGGGTTAGGGCCAGGTTTAGAGCTAGGTGTATTATTAGAGTCAGTGTATTGTTTAGAGTTTGTTTTAGGTTATGGTTTAGGTTTAGGGTTCAAATTAGCATTAGGGTTAGGGTTAGAGTAATTGATAGGTTGAGTTTTAGTGTTCAGGTTAGGTTTAGGTAATGGATAGGGTTAGTGTTAGCAATAGGTTTAGGTTTAGGCCTAGGGTTATCATTTGGGTTAGGCTTATATTTTGGGTAATGGATTGGTGTAGGGCTAGGTTTATGGTTAGGGTTATGGGAAGGGTTAGGGTTAGGCTTAGGGTTAGGCCTAGGGTTAGTGTTAGGGTAAGGTTTAGTGTAAGTGTTAAGGTTTGAGCTATGGTTAGGGCTAGGGCAAGTGTTAGGGTTAGTGTCAGATCTAGGTTTAGGATTAATGTTAAGTTGAGGGCTAGAGTTAGCATTAAGTTTAGGGTTTTGGTTAGGGTAATGTATAAAGTTAGAAGTAGGGTTTGGCCTTGGTTATGGTTAGGATTAGGGCTAGGGTTAGGGTTCAGGTTAGGGTTAGGGCTAGGGTTATGTTTATGGTAAGGGTTAGTGTTTGAGCTAGGGTTATGGCTAAGGTGAGAGTTAGGGTTAGGGTTACATGTAGGGCTAGGGTTAGGGCTAGGATTAAGGCTAAGTTTTGTGTGGTTTAGGGCTACTGTTAAGGCTATGGGTAATGTACGAGCTACGGTTAGGATTATGGTTAGGTCTAGGGTTGGGGTTATGGCTAGATTTTGGGTTAGCCTAATGTTTAGAGCTAGGGTTTTTTTTTTTTTTAGGAGAAGGGTATTTGATTTTTAGGGTTAGGTTTATTGTTGAGCTCAGAATTAGGGCTAGTGTTATGTCTAGAGGTAGGGTTAGTGTTTGAGTTAGGTTAAGAGTTATTGTTAGGGCTAGGACTAGGTTTTTGTTTTGGGCTAGTGCTAGAGATATAGCTAGATTTAGAATTAGGGTTTTGTCTAGATCGAGTGTTAACGTTAGGTTTAGGTATAGGGTTAACCGTTGGGCTAGTGTTATGGTTCGGTTTAGGTTTAGGTTTAGGTTTAGGTTTAGGGTCAGGTTTCAACCTAGGATTAGAGTTAGGGTCAAGGTTAGGGTTAGGGTTTTGTTTGGGTTAGGGTTAGAGCTATAATGAGGTCTAGGTTTAGGATTTGGGGTAGGCTAAGGATTAGGTTTAGGACTAGGGTAGCATTAGGTTGAGGGTTTGGCTTAGGGTAAGGGATAAGTTTACAGCTAGGATTAGGGCTAGTGTTAGGGTTAGGGATAGGGCTAGGCTTAAGGTTAGGCTTAGATTTAATGCTAGGTTTAGGTCTCGGATTAAGGCTACGTTTTCTGTTATTACAGGACTATGGCTAATATAAGAACTGGCATTGTGACTAGGACTAGTTTTTGGGTTAGAGTTAGAGCTAGGTCTAGTGTTCAGTTTAGGTTTAGGGTTAGGGTGATGTTTAGAGCTAGGGTTAGTGATAGGGTCTGAGTCAGGGTCAGGGTAAGTTCTAGAGTTAGGATTAGAACTCGAATTAGGGCTAGGTCAGTGTTACATGTAAGCTTAGGATTTGGCTTATGTTAATGATTAGTGTTAAACCTATCACTCGGTTTAGTTTGAGTGATAGGCCTAGGGTTAGGGCTTCTTTTCCAATTAGCTTTAGGATTAGGGCTAGTGTTAGGATGAGGTTTAGGCTTAGGTTTAGGGTTTGCTTTAGAGTTAGGGTTAGGTCTAGGTTTAGAGCTAGGGCAAATTTTGGGCTAGTGTTGGGGCTAGGTTTAGGGCTAGGGTTTGGGTTATGGTAAGGGTTCGGTTTAGAACTAGGGTTACTGCTAGGGTGATAATTAGGTTTAGGGTTAGGGTGAGGGTTAAATTAGTTCTAGGATTAATGGTAGGGTTAGTGTTAGGGCTAGGCCTAGGTTTAGGGCTAGGTTTAGGGTTAGGATTAGTGTAAGGTATGATGTTATAGCTAGGTTTAGGGCGAGGGTCCAAATGTAGTTAGGGCTAGGGTTAGGGTTAGGATGAGGATTAAGCCTGTGTTTAGGACTAGTATTAGGGCGAGGTTTAAGGCTAGGATTAGGGCTAGGGTTTGTGTTAGGGTTAGGGCTATGATTAGGGCTAGGGGTAATTTCAGGTCTAGGTTAATAGTTAGGGTTAGTTTTGGGTTAGATTTATGGCTAGTTCTAGTGTAAGGGTTAGGTTGAGGGTTAGGGTCAGGTTTAGAGTTAGGGTTATTACTAGGGTCACAGTCATGATTAAGGTTTGGGTTAGGTTAAGATTTAGGGTCAGGGCTCTCATTAGCATTAGGGTTAGGCTTAAGGTAAGGGTTATGTTTATGGTTAGGTTTAGGGTTCTGGTTAGGATTAGGGTAATGGAAAAAGTTAGCATTATAGATATGTTAGGGTTATCCTAGGGTTAGCATTAGGGTTAGGGTTACAGTTAGGGTAATGGATAGTGTTACAGCCAGGGTTAGGGCTAGGATTATGGTTAGGATTAAGGCTAGGGTTAGGTTTAGGGTTAGGAAAGTTTTAGGGTTAGGGTTAGGTTTAGGGTAATGGTTAGGGCTATGGTTAGGGATAGTATTAAAAAGAGGTGTAAGGCTTGGATTAGGGCTAGGTTTTGGGTTAGGTTACAGCTGGATTAGGGCTAAGGTTAATGTAAGAACTAGAGTTATGATTAGGGCCACTTTTAGAATTACAGTTAGGGCTAGGTATAGTTTTAGGTTTAGGTATACTTTTAGGGTAATGTTAGAGCTAGGGTTAGTGTTAGGTTCAGAGTCAGGTTCAAGGTTAGTTTTAGGATAAGTGTAGGACTGGAATTAGGGCTGAAATTAGGCTAGGTGTAGGGTTAGATTTTGGTTTAGGTTAAAAGTTAGGGTTATGGCTATGGCTCGGTTTTTTATTAGGGATAGGACTAGGTTAGGTCTAGTTTTACGATTAGCGTTAGTGTTAGGGCTTTGTTATTGTGAGATTTAGGCTTAGGGTTAGGATTAGATTTAGAGTTATGGTTAGATCTAGGGTTAGGGCTAGGGCTAGTGTTAGTGATAAGGTTAGGTAACTGTTAGGGTTATGGTAAGTGATAGGGTTAGATCCAGGATTAGGGCTAGGGCGAGAGTTAGAGTTAGTCTTAGTGCTAGTGCTAGGGTTAGGTTTAGGGCTAAATTAAGGCTAGGATCAGGTAGGTCTAGGATTAGTGTAAGGATTAAGTCTAGGGTTAGTATTAGGTTTAGATTTAGGGGAAGGGATGGGGTAATAGCAAGATTCAGAACTAGGGCAAGGGATAAAATTAGGGATAGGGATAGTGTTAGGGTTTGGGTTAGGATCAAGGCTAGGTTTAGGGTAGGATGAGGGCTTGCATTTGTTTTAGGGTTATGGCAAGAATTAGGGCTAGGTCCAATATCAGGTCTAGGGTTATGGTTAGGGATACTTTTAGGGTAAGGTTTATAGCTAGGCTAGTGTCAGAGTTAGGTTTAGGGTAAGGTTCAGATTTAGAGCTAGGGGTATTATAATGGTCATGGTCAGGTTTTGGGTTTGGATTAGTTTGAGGTTTAGAGTTAGGGCTCAAATTAGCTTTAGGTTTAGAGTTAGGATTAGGAATAATAAATAGGTTTAGGTTTAGGCTTCAGGTTAGTTTTAGGGTTCAGTTTAGGTTTACGGTAAAGGATACGTTTATAGTTAGGCCTAGGGTTAGCATTAGGTTTATAGTTATCATTAGAGTAATGGATAGGTTTAGGGCTAGGATTAAGTTTAGGATTATGGCTAGAGTTAGGGTTAGTGTTAGGGTTTAGGCTAGGGTTAGGTTTAGGGTATGGGTTAAGGTTTGAGCTAGGGTTAGTACTAAGGCTAGGGTTAGTTTTAGGGTTAGATCTAGGATTAGGGTTAGTATTAGGATTAGGGCTAGGGTTATCATTAGGGTAAGGGTAGTGGACACGGTTAGATGTTGAGTTAGGGTTAGGTTTGGGTTTAGGACTAGGGTTACTGTTAGGTTTAGCATAGCTGTTAGGGTTTGAGCTAGGATTAGGACTAAGGTAAGTGTTAGTTTATGGTTAGGTCTAGAGTTAGGTATTCAGATAGGGTTAGAGTAGTTTAGGTTTAGGGCTAGGGTTAACATGATGTTTATGGTTAGTGTTAGGGTAATGGGTGGGGTTAGAGCTAGGGTTAAGGCTAGGGTTAAGTTTAGGATTAGGGCTAGGTTTAGGGTTTGGTTTAGGGTTCCATTTTAAGCTAGGATTAGGTTAAGGGTAAGAGTCAGGGATTGAGTAAGTGTTAGGGCTTGGTTGAGGCTTCGGGTGAGAATCAGGGCTAGGGATAGAGTTAGGGTAAGGATTGTGGCTAGGTGTATATCAGGTTTAGGGTTGTGGTAAGGGAAATGGATAGAGTTTGAGCTAGGGTTTGGGCTATAGTTATGGTTAGGAATAGGGCTAGGATGAGGGTTAGGGTTTGGCCTAGGGTTATGTTTAGGTTAAGGGTTAGGGTTTGAGCAAGAGTTTGGGATAATGCTAGGTCAAGGGTTAGGTTCAGCATTAGATTTAGTGATAGGATTATGGTAGTTTTAGGGTTAGTGTTAGGGTTAGGGCTAGGCTTATCATGAGGGTTAGGATAAAGGTTAGGGTAATGGATATGTTTAGATGTAGGTTTAGGTTTAGGGTTAGGGTTAGATTTAGTTTTAGGGTTAGTGTGAAGGCTATGGTTATGTTTAGGTTTATTTTATGGGTTACAGTTTGAGCTAGGGTTAGGGCTATGGCGAGTGGTAGGTTTAGGGTTAGATTTAGGGTTAATTTTCAAGTTATGGTTAGGGTTAGGGTTAGAGTTATGGCTAGGTTTATCAATAGGGTTAGATTTATGGTTAGGGTAATGTGTAGGTTTAGAGCTAGTTTTAGGGATAGGCTTAAGTTTAGGGTTAGGGCTAGGCTTAGGGTTAGAGTTAGGGATAGGTCTAAGTTTATATTTAGGGTAAGAGTTAGGCTTTGAGTAAGGTTTAGGACTAAGGCTAGGGTTAGGGTTAGGATCAGGGCTAAGGTTAGGGTTAGGGTTATGCTTAGGTCTAGGTTTAGGCCTAGGATTCGCTCTAGGGTTTTGTTAGGTTAAGACGTAGAGTTAGGGCTCTGGGTAATGTAAGAGCTAGGATTATGATTAGGGCTAGTTTTAGGGTTAGGGTTATGGCTAGGTCTAGTATTATATTTAAGTTTTCAGTTACAGTCAGCTTTAGAGATAGCTTAGTGTTAAATGCAGGGTCAGTGTTCAGGCTAGAGTTAGAGTTAAGGTTAAAGCCAGAATTAGGACTAGGTTTATGTCTAAGGGTAGGGTTAGTCTTTGTGTTAAGTTAAGGGTTATTGTTAGGGCTAGGGCTAGGATTTTGTTTATGTCTAGGGCTAGAGTTAAGGCTAGATTTAGGATCAGGTTTAGGTTTAGGGCTAGTGGTAGGGTCAGGTTTAGGTATAAGGTTACTGGTAGGGATAGTGTTAGGGGTTGGTCTTGAGTTAGGGTCAGGTTTAGACCTACAGTTAGTGTTATGGTCAGCATGAGGGTCAGGGTTAGGGTAGGGTTTGGGATAGGTTTAGAGCTAGAGTGAGTGCTGGGAGCCATTAGCCAAGTAGGTATGACAATTTCCTTTCCAGCGTACCCCATGTTGCTTAATGGAAGGACTCGTGGAAATAGGACATTTTGCAGTGACATTGCAGTTAGGTGACCTTGCTCAAGGACCAGGGCGGATCCGGGATTAGGGTATTCCTGGTTTAGGATAATCGGGTTTAGGGCATTCCAGGTTTAAGATTATTCCTGCTGGGAATAGGGCGTATCCTGCTGCCTGAGTTCCCCTTGAGTTCTCACGGGATTCAGACAGTATTTTTTGGGAGACAGAAGCCCAGTGGATGTGGATTTGGGCAGAGAACGTGGATTTCCCCAGAACGTGATTGTAGACGGCTGGTGTGAGTTCGGGAATAAAGAGTTGCTGTTTGAATCTACAAGCTGTGTGGTGGCTCGTGATTGTGTGCCCAGCCAGACTGCGGCATTTGTGCCCAGCCAGACTGTGGCAAGTGAGGGCTAGCCTTAGGGCTATTTATAGGGTTAGGGTTTTGATTAGCCTAAGCATTAGGGATAGGTCTAGGATTACCATTAGAGTTAGGGTTTTGCTTATAGTCAGGGATAGGGTTAGAGCTAGTGTTAGGGGTAGGGTTAGGGTAAGGGTAAGATATGATGTTACAACTAGGTTTAGGTCTAGGGTGAGGGTTAAAATTAGGGTTAGAGATAGGGTTAAGTGTAAGGTTAGGATTAAAGCTAGTTTTAGGCCAAGGGTTAGGAGTAGTGATTGTGTTAGAGTTAGGTTAGCATTAGTAATATGGCTAATGTCAGGTATAGGGTTATGGTTATGGATAGTTTTGGGGATAGTTTTTTGGCTAGGTATAATATAAGGGTTAGGATGAGGGTTAGAGTCATGCTTAGAGGTAGGGGTATTATTATGGTCATGTCAGAGTTAGGGTTTGGTTTAGTTTAAGGTTTAGGATTAGGGCTCAAGTTAGCATTAGGGTTAAGGTTAGAGTTAGGGTAATGATATGGTTAGGGTTAGGGTTCAGGTTAGGTTTAGGGTAATAGATAGTTTTGGTTAGGGATAGGGCTAGGGTCAAGCTGAGGATTAGCATTAGGGTTAGGGTTAGGGTTAGGGCAATGGATAAGGTTAGAGCTAGGCTTAGGTCTAGGGTTATGGTTAGAGTTGGGGCTAGGGTTAGGGTTAGGTTTAGATTTAGTGCAAGGAGTAAAATTAGGGTTAGGTTTAGGGTAAGGTTAGGGCTCGGTTTAGGGTTCGAGTTAGGGTTAAAGCTAGAGTTTGTTCTTGGATTAGAGCAAGGTTTTGGGTTATGTTTGGGATCTTATTAGGTATATGGCTAATGTAAGAACTAAGGTTATGATTAGGGCTAGTTTTAGGGTTACATTTAGGACTAAGTCTAGTTTTAGGATTAGGTTTAGGCTTAGTGTGATGTTTTGAACTACGGTTAGTGTTAGTGTCAGAGTCAGGGTCATGGTTCATTTTAGGGTTAGGGATAGGATTTGAGTTTGGGTTAGGCTTAGGGCTAGATGTAGGGTTAGTATTTGGTTTAGGTTAAGGTTTAGGGTTAGTCCTATGACTCAGGTTTGTTTTAGGGCTAAGGCTAAAGTTAAGGGTATTTTATGATTAGGGTTAGTGTTATTGTTACTGATAGGGTGAGTTTAGGCTTAGGAGTAGATTTACAGTTATGGTTATTTCTAGGGTTAAGGCTATGGCAACTGGTAGAGCTAAGATTAGGGCTAGTGTTTGGGTTATGGTAAAGGATAGTGTTAGAACTAGGAATAGGGCTATGGCAAGAGTTAGAGTTAGTCTTAGGGCTAGAGTTAGGGTTAGGGTTAGGGCTAAATTAGGGCTAGGAATAGGTCTAGGGTTAGTGTTAGGCTTAGGCCTAGGATTAGGGCTATTTTTATGGTTAGATTTAGGGTTAGGTTTAGTGGAAGGTATGCCTGTTTGATTTCCACTTACCCATAGGTGTCAAAATGAAGTGAAACCTTAAAATACAGAGTGTTTTTGATAGTGAACCATTGAATTAAGAAGAACATACCTTGGGGGCATACTAAGGCTAGATAAAAGATGACTCCTGCCCATATCAAAGAAATTTGAACAAAACTAACTCTCACCCTAACATTACCTCTAACCCTAGCCCTATCCATAACCCTAAACCTAACATTAACCCTAACCTGAATATATAACCATTGATCCTAGAATTCCCACACTAGGGGAGCCTTGTGGGGCAAGCTAAGTGATGAATCCTATGCAGCATCAAACAAATCTGACCAAATAATAATGGGAGGTATTTCAGTACATGCATATTTTCCTTTTTTCTCCTAAAAGACTCATAGATTAGGTTGTTTTTGCATGCTAAAGCATAGGCCTACTTTTACAAGGAACATACCAGAGTCCCTAGAGAAAATTGAGGGAGTGTGTGAAGTTTCAAGCAGCTAGCACAAACTTGTTTGATTTTCAACTCCATTAACTTTCCCATATTGGTCAAAATGAAGTGAAATCTTAAAATCCAAACTGTTCCTGACAGCAAACCTGTGAACGGAGAAGGCCTAAACCTGGGGAACAGAGTAAATCTAGCTAAAAGATAAATCCTGCCAAGTATCAAAGAATTTTGAATAAAACTAACTCTAAACCTACCACTAGCTCTAACCCTAGCTCTTCCCCTAACCCTAACATATTTGTGAAACATTTGACCATAGAATTTCCAAACTTGGACAGTCTAGTGGGGCAAGCTAAGGGATGAATGCTGTGCCATATCAAAGAAATCTGACCAAAAAGTTGATGGAGTATATCAGTACATGCATATTTCCCTGTTATCTCCTAAAGGAATCTATGATAAAGTTGTTTTTACTTGCTTCAACTTAGGCGAACTGTCACAAGAACAAACAAGAGATTGCTCGCAGAGAATTGATGGAGTGTGAAGTTTCAAGCAGCTAGTTTGATTTCCAAAGCTGTTTGATTTCCAGCTCCATTTCCATTTACCTGTATAGGAGAAAATAAACTGAAACTTTAAAATACAAACTGTTCCTTACAGTGAACCATTAAACCTAGGAGGACCAAACGTGGATTATAGTCAGGATAGGAGAAGAATGAAGCCTGTCCTGTATCAAAGAAATTTGAACAAAACTAACTCTAACCCTAATACTAGCTCTAACACTAGCCCCAACACTAACCTTAACACAAACCCTAACCTGTTTGAAAAACTGTTAATCCTAGAAGTCCCAAACTTGGGGGGCCTAGTGGGATAATCTATCAGATGAATCCTATGCAATATCAAGGAAATATAATCAAATAATTGAGGTGGTGTTTCAGTTCATGCATATTTCTCTGTTTTCTGCTAAAGGGGTCTTGTATAAAGTTGGTTTTGCCATCTTCATCTTAGGGCTACTTTCACAAGGAACAAACCAGAAAGGTCCCACAGAGAACTGATTCAGTGTCTGAAGTTTCAAGCAGCTAGCACCAACCCGGCTTGATTTCAACCTCCATTTTCATTTACCTATATGGGTCAATATGAAGTGAAACCTTAAAATACAGAGTGTCCCTGTTAGCAAACCATTGAAATGAGAAGTCCCAAACCTGAAGAGCATATTAAGGCTAGGTAAAAGATGACTCCTTCCAAGTATCAAAGAAATTTGTACAAAGCTTACTCTCACCATAACACTACATCTAACCCTAGCCCTAACCCTAAATCTAACACTAACCTTAACCTGATTAGAGAACCATTGATCCTAGAAGTCCCACACTTGGAGAGCCTTGTGGAGCATGCTAAATAGTGAATCCTACTCAGTATCAAACATATCTGACAAAATAATTATAGGAGGAATTTCAGTGCATGCATATTCCCTGTTTTCTCCTAAAAGACTCTTGGATAAAGTTGTTTTTGCATGCTTCAGCTTAGGCCTACACTTACAAGGAACATACCACAGTGTCCCCCAAAAGATTTGAGGGTGTGTTGCAGCTTCAAGCAGCTAGCATAAACCCTGTTTGGTTTGCAGGTCCATTTACATTTACTTGTAAACGTCAAAATGAGATAAAATGAAAATACTAACTGTTCCTGACACCAAATAGTTGAACCAAAAGGCCTAAACCTGAGAAACAGAATAAGGTTAGTTAAACATGAATCCTGGATTGTATCAAAGAAATTTGAATAAAGTAACTCTAACCCTAACACTACATCGAAACTGAGCCTTAATCCTAACCCTAAACATTAACCTAACCCTATCCCTAATCCTAACTTTAACCCTAATTTTAACTGTAACCATTGCCCAAGCCCTAGCTCTAACTCTATCAATTCCCAAAACTCTAACCCTAACCATAATGCTAAACATAGCCCTAACCCTAACATTTACCCTAGACCTGCTCTAACCCTAACCCTCGCCCTAGCCCTAAATCTAGCTCAAACCATGCAACTTACCCTAAACCTAACCCTAACCCTAACCCTAAGCCTAATCATAACCCTAACCCTAACCTTAACACTAGCCCTAATCTTAATGATAAATGTAGCTCTAACTCTAGCTGTAATTCTTTTACCTAAATGTAAGCCTATCACAAATGTTAACAATAGGACTAAACCTAACTGTATAGCTATCCCTAAGGCTATTCAAAACCGTAAACCTAGCCTGAACCCTAAACCTAACCACATCCATTACCCTAACCCTAATGCTAATTCAAGACTTAACCCTAAACCTTAACCAAAACCAATCCCTAATCCTGACCACCTAGCTCTAAACCTGACCTTTAGTCTAAATCTCACCCTTACAGTAGACCTATTCATAACCAAATCCTACAACTACACTTAACCATAATGGTAGACCTGACATTAGCCCTAGTGTTAATTCTAGGCCTAGCCCTAACACAAACCGTCATCTGAGTGGTAAACCTAGCCTTAATCCTAACCCTCACCCTAACCCTAACCCAAGACCTAATCCTAACCATAACCCTAGCTCTAACCTTAACTCTAACTGTATCCATTACCAAAACCATAACCCTTATATAATGCTAACCCTAGGACTATCTCTAACCCTATCACTATCCCCAAAACTATCAATTACCCTAAACATAACCTGACCCTAAACCTAACCCTATCTTTACTCTAAAACTAACCTTAACTCTAATTCAAACCATAACCCTAAACTCAAACATAAACCAAGCCCTAACACTGACCCTGGCCCTAAGAATTCTCCTAGCTCTAAACCTGACTCTTACCCTATACCTAACACTTACAATAGATCTAGCCATAAAACTTTCCCTAAAACTATCCCTAACTGTAACCCTAGACCTGACATTAAACCTAGCCATAATTCTAGCCCTAACCCTAACACAAACCCTAGCCCTTATCCTAGCCCTAAACATTGCCTTAATTATAACCGTAACCCAAACTGTAGGCCTAACCCTGACACTAAACCTAGCCCTAATTTTAGCCCTAATTTAGCCCTATCCCTATCCCTAGTTCTAAGACTAACTCTAACTCTCACATTAGACTTTTCACTCATTCTAAATCTATCACTTACCATAACCCTAATCCTAGCCCTAACCCTAGTCCTAACCCTTGCCCTATCCTTTGCCCTAGCACTAAGTTTAAATAAAACCTAACTCTAAATCGAGCCCTAACCCGAAGACTAAGCAAAACCCTAACACTAGCACGAACCATATAACTAATCCTAAATCTAGCACTAACCCTAGCCCTAGTCCTAAAACAAAACCTAGCTATGGCTGTAACCCTAACCCTTAACCTAAACAAAATCCTAACCTTAAACCTAGCCTTAACCCTAGCCATATTATAAGTTGTAAGCCGAACCCTTAAACTAACCCTGAACCTGACACTGACCCTAACACTACTAGTTCTATACATCACCCTAACCCAAAACCTAACCCTAACACTAACTCTAGCCCTAAAACCCTAAAACTACCCCTAAACATCACCCTAGTACTTACATTATCCCTAAAACTAACCCTACCCCTAAGTTAACCCAAAACCTAGCCCTATTCCTAGCTTTAAACCTAGCCCTATTCATAACCATAAACCTAGCACTACAACAAACTTTAACTCTATCCATTACCATAAACATAACCATAACCTTAATGCTAACGTTAGGCATGAACCTATAACTAATCTTGACCCAATCCATTATCCTGAACCTAACTTGAACCTAAACCTAATCCTATCATTACCCTAACCCTAACACTAACACTAATTTGAGCCCTAACTTTAAACATTAACCTATCTCAAACCCTAACGTGACCTTGACCCTAATAAAATCCCTAGCTCTAAACTTGAACATAACCCTACACTTAACCCTTATCCTATATGTAGTGTAGCCATAATCCTAACCCTAAAATTATCTTTAACCATAATTCTGGAACTGAAATTATCACTAGCCCTAATCCTAGTCCTAAACCTAAAACAAACCCTAGCACTCATCCTAGCCCTAAACCTAGCTTTAATCATAACCCTAACCCTAACCCTACCCCTAACCCTAATTCTAACCCTCACCCTACTTCTATACCTAGCTATAATGCCATCTCTTACCCTAAACTTAACCCTAACCCTAACCCTAACTCTAGACTTAAGCCAAACAACAAACCTAGCCCTAATCCTAGCACTAATTTGGCCCTATCTCTAACCCTAACACTAACCCTAGGCCTAAGAATCACTCTAAATCTCGCCCTATATCTATCCCTAATTATAACCCTATCCCTTATCGTAACCCTATCCCTAGCCCTAACCCTTGCCCTATCCTTAGTTCCAGCCCTAACCCTAGATCTAACTCTAACTCCAAATCTAACCCTAACCCTAAGCCTAAGCTTAACACTTACACTATCCCTAAACCTAACCCTAGGACTAAACCAAAACCAAGCAATAGCCCTGACCCTAAGCATTAACTTAAACCAAATCCTAAAACTAAACCTAGACCTATCCCTAGCCCTAATTCAAGTTCTAACACTAACTTTCAAACTAACACTGACCCTGACTCATATCCTAACATTCAACCTAGCTCTAAACACCGCCCTCATCTTAAACCAAAAGCTAAGAATAACCCTAACAATAATTCAAGACCTATCCTTAACCCTAAAACGAACCCTGACCTGACTCTTATCCTAATACAAACCCTAGCTATAAATATCACCCTAAACTTAAACCTAACCTAACACTAAAACTAACCTAATTTTAACCCTAGTTTTTACATTGGCTGTGGCTCTAATCCTATTCCTAACCCTAACACAAAAACTAGCCATAATTCAAGACCTAAACCAAAATTTATCCCTAACTCTAACTCTAACCATAGCACTTAACCTAGCTCTAAACCCATCCCTTACCATAAGCAAAACCCTAAACTTAAGGGTAACTCTAGACCTATTCCTAATCCTTAGGCTAATCAAAACCCTAACTATTAACAGCCCTAACCCTAGCTCTCATTCTAGCTCTAACACTAATCCAAATTCTACCCTAACCCTTACCCTTATAATGACCATACCACTAATCCTAGGTCTAACTCTAACCCTAACTCTAACTCAAAATCTATGGTAATCCTATCCCTAGACCTAACTCTGAAGCTAACTCCCAGCCTAGACCTAACCATAGCTCAGAATCTAAACCTTACGCTAAACATAATCCTAAAATTATCCTAGTTCTAACTCTCACACTAACCCTAACTCAAGACCTAATTCTAACCATAACCCTAGCCATAACCTTAACTCTAACTGTATCCATTACCCTAAACATTACCCTATGCTAATGTAACCCTAGGCCTAACCCTAACCCTATCACTATCCCCAAAACTGTCAATTACCCTAAACCTAACCTGAACCCTAAACCTAACATTATCATTACCCTAATGCTAGCCCTAATGCTAATTCGAGCCCTAATCCTAAAATCAAACCTAAACAAAAACCCAACACTGACCCTGACATTAATAATTCCCCTAGCACTAAACCTGATTATTACCCTATACCTAAACCTTAAATTGACTTAGACATAAACCTAACCTTAAAACTATCCCTAACCATAACACTAGACCTGACTTTAGCCTTAGCCGTAATCCTAGCCCTAACCCTATCACAAACCCTAGTCCTTATCCTAGCCCTAAACATAGCCTTAATTATAACCCTAACCCTAACCCTAACCCTAGGCCTAACCCTAACACTAACCCTAGTCCTAATATTAGCCCTAATTTAGCCCTATCCCTAATCCTAAACCTAACCCTAGCCCAAAGACTAACTCTAACTCTCACCCTAGCCCTAACTCTAGTTTAAACCTATACTTTACTGGAAACCTAATCCTAGACTGAAGCATAGGTCTAACCATAGCCCTATTCATATCCCTGGCCATAACCCTAGATCTAACCCTAACTCTAAATCTAACCCTAACAACAAGCCTAAGCCTAAACCTAAGCCTAGCCCTAACCCTAAGGCTAATCCTAAAACTAGCCCTAATCCTAGCCCTAGCACTAAAACAAAACCAAGCCATAGACCTAACCCTAATCCTTAACATAAACCAAGTCCTAATCCTACACCTAGCACTAACCCTAGCAATAATTCGAGTTTTAAGCCAAACCCTAAAACTAACCCTCACCCTGACTCTGACCTTAACACTAACCCTAGGTCTAAACAACACTCTAACCTTAAACCTAAAGCTAACATTAGACCTAGTCCTAACCCCTAACACTAAAATTAGCCCTAATCATAACCCTAGTACTTACATTAGCCGTAACCATAACCCTAGCCCTAACTTAACCTAAATCCTAGCCCTATTCCAAGGCCTAACACTAGCTTTAACCCTAAACATAACTCTAACCCTATCACTAATTGTAACCATAACCCTAGCTGTAACCCTAGCTCTAACCCTATCCATTACCCTAACCATAACTCTAACCCTAATGCTAACCCTAGGCCTAAACCTAACCCTATCCCTAATCTTCACCCTATCCATAACACTAAATCTAACCTGAAACCTAAACCTAACCCTATCATTACACTGATCCTAATCTTAATGCTAATTCGAGTCCTAACTTTAAACCTTAACCTATCCAAAACATAATCACGACCATGACCCTAATAATACCCTTATCTCTAAACCTGACCCTAACACTAAACCTAATGTTTACAAAAGGCGTAGCCATCAACCTAACATTAAACTATCTTTAACCATAACCCTAGGCCTGAAATTAACCCTAACTATAATCCTATCACTAAACCTACCCTTAATCCAAACCTGAACCATAACCCGAGCCCTAACCATAATTCTAACCCTCACCCTAACCCTAAACCTACCTATAACCCCTTCCCTTACCATAAACCTAACCATTACCCTAAACCTAACCCTATCCCCTGCCCTAAACCTAGGCCTAATACTAACACTAAGCCAAGCACTAATCCTAGCCCTAATTTACTCCTATCCTAACCCTAATGCTAGCCCTAAGACTAACTAGAACTCTTGCCCTAGCCCTAGCCCTAGTTCTAACCTTAACCTATCTTAACTCTAGATCTAAATCTAACTCTAAATCTAAACCTAACTCTAAATTTAACTGTAATCATAAGCCAAACCAAACCCTAACACTACCCCTAACCATAATGCTAATCCTAAAACTTGACCTGTCCCTGGCCCTAGCCATAAAACAAAACCAAGCCATATCCCTAACCCAAACCCTTAACCTAAAGCAAACCCAAATATTACACCTAGCCCTAACCCTAACTCTAAAAATTACTCTGACCCTGAGGCTGACCCTAAAACTAATCGTAGCTCTAATCATCACCCTAACTTAAATTAACCCTAACACTAGACATAGCCTTAACTGTAACCCTAAAACTAGCCTTAATTGTAACCCTAGTTCGTACATTATCATTGTCCTAACACTAGCATTAACCCTAAAACAAATCCTACCCTGGATCCAAGCCATAAACCTAGCTTTAACCCTAATCTTAACCCTAACACTAGCCCTAAACCTAACCCTAACCCTAGCCCTAACCTAGCTCTAACCCTATCACTTACCCTAAGCCAAACCCTAACCCAAAAGCTAACTCTAGTCCTAACCCTAAACCTTAGTCTAACTTCAACTCTAACCATATTACTAGTCTTAACTCGAGCCCTCATTCTACCTCTAAACCTAACCCTGACCCTCATCTGACACTAAAAGTAACCCTAGGTATAAACCTGACCCTAAACCTAAACCAAAACCTAACACTAGACCTACCAGTAAGGCTATACTTATAGCTAAACCTAACACTACACCTAAACCCAAAGCTAATCCTAAATATAACTATAACTCTAGCCCTAGAACTAAACAAAATTCTAGCACTGGCCCTAACAATAAACATTAACCTAAACCAAACACTTACCCTATCCCTAGACCTAACCCTAGTCCTAATTCTGGTTCTTACCCTAAACCAAACCCTATCCCGAACACTAACCCTGATCCAGACACTTAAACTAGCTTTAAACCTGACACTAACCCAAAACCTAGACCTAATACTAGACCTAGCCATAACCCTAAACCTAAAACTAGCACTAAACATAACCCTAACTTTTACATTACCCATAGTCCTAACCCTAGACCTAAACCTAACACAAAACCTAGAGATAATCCTAAGCCTAAACTTAGCTCTAAGCATAAACCTAAGCCTAGCCCTAACCCAAACCCTAACTCTTACCCTAACCCTCTCCTTAGACCTAACCCTAGCTCAAAGCCTAACCCTTACACTAAACATAACCCTAGCCCTATCCTATTTCCTAATCCTAACCCTAGCCCTAATCCTAACTTTAACCCTAGCCTGAACTTTAGCTCTAACCATATCCATTACCCTATGCCTAACCCTAACTCTAATTAAAACCCCATCCCTAACACTAAACCTAACTCTAACCATAATCTTGAACTTAGAACTAAACCTAAACCTAACCCTCACACTAGCCCTAACACTAGCTCAAACACTAACCCTTATCCTAACCTAACCATAACCTTAACCCTAAACTAACACTTACCCTAACCCTAACACTTACCCTAAACTAAACCCTAGCCCTATCCCTAAACTTAATCCGAATCCTAGACTTAATCCCAAACATAACCTAGCCCTAACCCTATCTCTAAAACTATCCATTACACTAAACATAACCCTAACCCTAATGCTAAACCAAACCCGATTGCTGAAACCTAACCCATCCATTACCTTAAACCTTAACTAGAACCTAAAGTAAACCCTTCCATTACCTTAAATCTAAACCTAACTCTAATGCTAATTTGAGCCCTAAACCCTTAACCTTAACATAAACCAAATGCTAACCCTGACCCTGACCGTGACAGTAATAATAATTCTAGCTCTAAAGCTGACCTTTAACTTAAACCTAACCCTTACACTAGACCTAGCCATAAACTCACCCTAAAACTATCCTTAACCATAAACCTAGACTTGATATTATCCCTAGCCCAAGTCCTAGCCCTAACCCTATCAAAAGACCTACTCCACATCCTAGCCCTAATCCTATCCTTAATCCTAAACTGAACCATAACCCTTGGCCTAATCCTAATTCTAACTCTCTCCTTAACCCTAAACCTACCTATAACCCCACCCATTCCCCTAAACATAAACCTAACCACAGTGCTAACCCTAACTTTACCCCAACCACTAGGCTTAACTCTAACACTAACCCTAGTCCTAAACCTAGCCATAATTTAGCCCTAACCATAACCCTCACCCTAAGCCTAATCCTAAGAATAACTCTAATTCTCATCCTAGACGTATCCCTAGTTCTAACCATATTCCTTACCAATACCCTAACCCTAGCACAAGCCCTAACCTTAGAGCAAACCTAACTTTAAATTTAACCCTAACCCTAAGCTTAAACTTCACTCTAACACTAGCCCTAACCTTGACGCTAATCCAAAATCTAGCCCTAACCCTAGGCCTAGCCCTAAAACAAAACTGAGCCATAGCCCTAACCATAACCCTTAACCTAAACCAAAACCTAACCCTACACCTAGCACTAACTTTAGCCCTAATTGGAGTCCTAAACCTAACCCTAAAACTAACCCTGCTACTGACCCTAAATATAATCCTTGCTCTAAACATCACCCTAACCCTAACCCTAAAACTGCCACAAATTGTAACACTGGTTCATAAATTAGCCATAGCCCTAACCCTAGCCCTAACCAAACCCAAAACCTAGCCCTTATTTGAGACTTAACCCTAGTTTTAAACCTAACCCTAACCCAAATCTAGCCCTAAACCTTACCCTAACCCTAGCCAGAATCCTAACCATAATCCTAGTCTTATCACTAGCTATAACCCTATCCATTACCCGAACCATAACCATAACCCTAATGGTAACAGTAGGCCTAACCTAACCTTATTACTAACCCTAACCTTATTCATTAACCTAAATGTAACCTGAACACTAAGCCTAACCCTATCATTACACTAAACCTAATGCTAATGCTAATTTGAGCCCTAATCCTAAACTTAACCTAAGCCAAACCCTAACTCTGACATTTCCCATAATAACATACCTAGCTCTAAACCTGACCCTACCCCTAAACCTAACCCTTAGACTAGACCTAGACATAATCCTAATCCTAAAACTATTCCTTGGCCTAATCCTAATGCTGAGAGCCACAGCCGAAGGGGCCCCAACAAACTTCCAGCTGCCAGCAACCAGCTGCCGGCTGATGTAACGTAACCATAGACCTGACATTTGCCCTAGGTGTAATCCTAGCCCTAACCTTAACACAAAACATAGCCCTAGCCCTAACACTAACCCTAGCCCTAATCCCATCTATAACCCTAGCCCTAATCCCATCCATAACCCTAGCCCTAAATTTAGCACTAAGCCTATCAATTACGCAAAACATAGGAATAATTCTAATGCTAACCCTAGGCCTAAATCTAAACCTATGCCTAACTGTAACCCTATCCATTAAGCTAAACCTAACCTGAACCCTAAACCGAACACTATCATTACCCTAACCCAAACCCTAATGCTAATTTGAGCCCTAACCCTAAACCCTAACCTAAACAAAACCTTAAACATGACCCTGACACTAATAATACTCCTGGCTCTAAATTTGACCCTTACCCTAAATCTAACCCTTACACTAAACATAACCATAAACCTAAACCTTAAACTATCCCTAACCCTAACCCTAGAACTGATATTTGCCCTAACAATAATCCTAGCCCTAACCAAAACACTAACCCTAGTCCTCATCCTAGCCCTTAATCTAGCCTTAATCATAACTCTAATGAAACCCTAGCCCTAACGTTTGTCCTAGCCCTAAACCTAGCTCTAACCCCATCATTTACACTAAACCTAACGCTAAGCCCAAAACTAAACCTAGGCCTAAACATAAACATAAACCTAGCCTTATTCCTAGCCCTAATTATGCCCTATACCTAACCAAACCCTAAGCCTAGCCCTAAGACTAACTCTCACTCTCGCCCTAGCCCTAACCCTAGTTCTAACCCTATTTTTATCATAACGCTAATCCCAGCTGTAAACCTAGAACTAACACTAGCCGTATCTTTAGCCCTAGACCTAACCCTATATCTAATCCTAACTGTAAATCTAACTCTAAACCTAAGACTAATCCTAACCCTAACACTAGTCCTAAACCTAATGCTAATATTAAAACTAGCCTTAACCATAGCCCTAGCCCTAAAACAAAACTGAGCCATAGCCCTAACTTTAAAGCTTAACCTAAACCCAAACCTAACCCTAAACCAAGCCCTAACCCTAGCCCTAATTCGAGTTCAAACCCTAACCCTAAAATTACCCTTGACCTTAATTATGTCCCTAATACTAACCCTAGCTCTAAACATCACCCCAACATTAAACCTAACCCTAACACTAGACCTAGTTCTAACCCCAATCACATAACTAGCCCAAATTGTAACTCTACTACAAACATTGGCCCTAACTCTAAACCTATCCCTAACTCTAATCAAAACCTAACCCTGATCTGAAACCTAACCCTAGCTTTAACCCTAAATGTAATCTTAACACTAGCCGTAACCCTACCCTAAATGTAGCCCTAACCCTAGGTCTAACCCTATCCCTTACCCTAAGCCAATCCTAACCCTAATGCTAACCCTAGGCCTAACCCTAATGCTATTACTACTCCTAAGCCTATCCCTCATTCTAGTTCTAACCATAACTCAAACCTGACACTTATTCTTACCCTAATGGGAACTGTAGGTCTAAACCGGACCCCGACACTATACTCAACCCTAACACTAGCACTAGAAATAAACCTATTCCTAAACCTAACCCTAGCCCTAGACTTAAACTTAATCCTAAATCTAGCCAATCTCTAGCCTTAGACCTAAACAAAAACCTAGCCCTAGCCCCATCATTTACACTAAACCTAACACTGTGTTAATTAAATTAACCCAAACACTAACCCTACCACTAGACTTAACCCTAGTGATAATTCTGGCTTTAACCCTAAAACTAACTCTAACCTGAACATTGACAATGACCCTAACACTAACTCTAGCTCTACACATCACACTAACACTAACCCTAACCCTAACACATGACCTATACATAACACTAACCAAAAAACTGGCACTATCATAACCCTAGTTTGTACATTCGCTGTAGCCCTAACAATAGCCCTAAGCACACTAAAAACCTGGCCCTTATCCGATCGCTAACCCTAGCTTTAACCCTAACACTAACCCTAGACATAAAGCCAATCCCAAACACTTGCCCTAACCCTAGCTCTTATCCTATTTGTTACCTTAAGCCAAACTCTAAGCCTAATGCTAACCCTGGTCCTAACCCTAATTCATAGCCTAACCTAAACCCTAACCCTATTACTAGTCCTAACTCTAGCCCTCATTCTACCTCTAACCATAACCCAAACCCTAATCCTAACCCTAAAATTTATACTGAACCTAGCAGTAACCGTAGGTCTAAACCTGACCCTAACCCAAATCCTAACCCTAACATTAGCCTTACCGGTAATCCTATACCTAAACCTAAACCTAACACTAGTCCTAGACCTAAACTTAATCCTAAATCTAGCCATAACTCTAGCCCTAGACCTGAACACCAACCTTGCCCTAGCCTGAACAATCACCCTTAACAAACCCAAACACCAACCCTACTTCTAGATCTAACCCTAGTCCTAATTCTGGAAATAACCCCAACACTGACTCTAACCTGAACACTGACCCTGACCCTAACATAAACCTAGCTCCAAAGCTCACCCTAACTCAAAACCTAATCCTAACACTACACCTAGCCATAACCCTAACCCTAATACTAGCCCTAATCATAACCCTAGCTCTTAACTACCCATGGCCCTAACACTAGGCATAAACTAACACAAAACCTAGCCCTAATCCTAGGCCTGAACCTAGCCATATGTGTAACCCTAAACTAACCGTGCCCTATCCCTAACCCTAACCCTCCCCTTAGACCTAAACCTAGGTCAAAGCCTAAACTTTACCCTAAACATATCTCTAACTTAATTATAGACCTAACCATAGCTCTAATTCTATACACTGCCCTAAACCTAGCCCTAATCCTAACCATAACTCTAGCCTTAATCCTAGCTCTAATTCTATTCATTACCCTAAACATAATCCTAACCCTAATTCTAACCCTAGGCTTATCCCTAACCCTATCACAATCCCTAAACCTATTCATTACCCTAAAACTAACCTGTACCCTAAACCTAAGCCTATCAATTACCCTAACCCTAACTCTAAACCTAATGCTTATTAAAGCCCTAAACCTAAAACTTAACCTAAACTAAACTGTAAGCCATATCCTGACCTTAATAATACATCTAGCTCTAAACTTGACCCTTACCCTAAATCTAACACTTACACTAGACCTAACCATAAACATAACCCTAAATCTATCCCTAACTGTAACCCTAGACTTAACCCTAGACACTTACCCTAACACAAACCCTAGCTCTGAACCTTACCCTAACCAAAAAACTAACCCTAACACTAGAAAAACCCTAAATCTTCCCATAGCCAAAAACCCATTCACCTAACACTAGCTCTAAACCTCAAGCACAACCTAGCCCTAATCCTAGCCCTGGTCCTAGACCAAAGAGTAACCCTAACCCTATCCCTAGCACTAACCTTAACCCTAACATTGGCTCTGGCCCTAACCCTTCTCAAACTCTAATCCTTACCCTAAACCTAACAATAGCCTAACCCCAAACCTAACCCTAAACCTAGCCCTAATCCTAACTGTAACCATAGCACAAATCCTAGCACACACTCTTTACATTATCTTAAACATAACTCTAACCCTAATGCTAACCCAAGCCTTAATACTAACCCTAATCATAGCCCTGACTCTAACCCTAACCCTCACCCTAGCCCTAAACCTAGCTCAAACCCTAACACTTCTGCTAAACCTAACACTAACACTAACCCTAGGCCTATCTCTAAACCTAGTCAAAATTCTAATTTTAACACAATCCCTAACACTAGCACTAACCCTATCCATTACCCTAAAATAAACCTAACCCAAATGCTAACTCTAGGCCTAATCCTAATCCTATCACTAACACTAACCCTATCTATTACTCTAAACCTAACCTGAACCCTAAACCTCACACTATCCATTACTTTAACCCTAAACCTAATGCTAATTTGAGACCTAACCCTAAACCTTATCCTAAACTAAACCCTAAACTGGACTCTGACCATAATAATACACTAACTCTAAACCTCACCTTTACCCTAAACCTAACTTTCCACTAGACCTAGCCATAAGCCTAAAGTTAACACTATTCCTAAACATAAATCTAGACCTGACATTAGCCCTAGCACTAATCCTAGCTCTAACCCTAACACAAACCCTAGCCCTCATCCTAGCCCTAAACCTAACCTTAATCCTAACCCAAACACTCACCCTATTACTATACCTAATTTTAACCCTCACCTTAGCCCTGAAACTAGCCATTACCTAATTCCTTCCCTTAAAACTAACCATAATCCTAACACTAACACTAACCTTAATTCTAGCCCTAACCATGGGCCTAACCCTAACACTAAACCTAACACTAATCTAGTCCTAATTTAGCCCTAACCCTAAGAAAACCCCTAACTCTAGCCCTAAGAATAACTCTCTCACCCTAGCCCCATTTCTATTCCTAAAACGTTCTGTTACCGTAACCCTAACACCTGCCCTAAACTTAGCCCTAACCTTAGATCTAACCATAACTCTAAATGTAACCCTAACCTTAAGCCTAAACCTCACCCTACCACTAGATAAAACACTATTGCTAATCATAAAACTAACCCTAACACTAACCCCAGCCCTAAAAAAACCCGAGCCTTTACCCTAACCCTAAACCTAACCTAAACCATACCCTAACCCTACAACTAGCCATAACTCTAGCTCAAATTCGAGTCCTAGGATTAAAACTAAACCTTACCCTGATTCATATCCAAACACTAACCCTAGCTATATATATCACCCTAACCATGAAGCAAAAGCTAACACCATTCCTAGCCCAAACACTAACCCTAAAACTAACCCTAATAATAAACCTAGTTATTACATTAGCCATAGTGCTAATCCTAGCCCTAACCCAAAAACAAAAAATAGCCCAAATCTGAGCCCTAAAACTAGATTTAACCCTAACCCTAAACCTAAACCTAGCGCTAAACCTAGCCCTAAACCTAACCCTAACCCTAACCCTAGCTCCAAGCCTAGTTCTAACCCTATCCCTTATCTTAAGCCAAACCCTATCCATAATGCTAACCCTAGTACTAATTGTAATCCTTAGTCTAAATCAAACACTAACCCTATTACTAGTCCAAATCCTAGCCCTCATTCAAGCTCTAAACCTAACCCTAACCTTCACCCTTATCCTGACCATAACACTAATTATAGGTCTAAACCTGACCCTAACCCTAAACTGAAGCCTGAAACTAGCCCTACCAGAAAACTTCTACCTAAACCTAACCCTAATACTAACACTAAACCTAAACCTAATCCTAAATCTATCAATAACTCTAGCCCTAGACCTCAACAAAAACTTAGTCCTAGCCCTAAAAATAACCCTTAACCTAAACCAAACAATAACACTACCCCTAGACCTAACCCTACTCATAATTCTGGCTTTCACCTTAACTCTAATTTGAACACTGACTCTTATACTTACACTAAATCTAGCTCTAAAACTGACTCTAAACCAAAATCTAAACCTAAAACTAGACCTAGACATAACCCTAACCCTAAAACTAGCCCTAATTAGAACCCTAGATCTTACATTAACCATAGCACTAACATTAGATCTAAACCTAACAGAAAACCTAGCCCTAATCCAAGACCTAAACCTACTGTAAGCATAACCCTAACCCTAAACTTGCCCTAACCCTAAGCCTAACCCTCACCTTAGACATAAGCATAGCACAAAGCCTAACATTTAGCCTAAACATTACCCTAGCCTTATCCCTAACAATAACCCTAACTCTAGCCCTAACCCTAACACTAATTCTAATCCTATACATTACCCTTATGATAACCCTATTCCTAATGCTAATCCTAGGCCTAACCCTAACCCTATCACAGACCCTAAATCTCTCCATTACCCTAAACCTACCCTGAACCCTAATCCTAACCCTATCCATTACCTTAAATATAACTCTAACCCTAGTGCTCATTTGAGCCCTATCCCTAAATCTTAACCTAATACAATGCATAACACTGATCCTGAACCTAAAAATACCCCTAGCTCTAAAACTGACCCTTACCCCAAACTTAACACTTATACTAGACTAAGACATAGACCTAATCCCAAATCTACTCCTAACTGTAACACTAGACCTGACATTATCCCTAGCCCTAATTCTAGTCCTAACACTACAACAAACCCTAGCCCTCATCCTAGCCCTAAATCTAGCCTTACTCATATTCCTAACCCTAACCCTAGCCCTAATCCTAATTTTAACCCTCACTCTACCTCTAAACCTAGCTATAACACATCCCTTTCTCTAAACTTAACCCTAAACCTAGCCCTAATGCTAGGCGTAAAATGAACACTAACCCTAGTTCTAGTCCTTGCCCTGATTTAGCCCTATCCCTAAAACTAACCATAAACCTAGCCCTAAGACTAACTCTAACTCTTGCCCTAGCCTTATCCCTAGTTCTATCCCTATCATTTATCATAACCGTAAACGTAGCCCTAAACCTTGCCCTATCTTTAGACCTAGCCCTAACCCTAGATCTAACCTTAACTCCAAATCTTAAACCTAAGCCTAAGCCTAACACAAACACTAGCCCTAACTCTAACACTAATCATATAACTAGCCCTAACCATAAACCTGGGACTAAAACAAAACTGAGCAATAGGGGCTGAAGATGTGGCTCAAGTGGTAGCACATTTGCCAGCATGTGCGGGGTGCTGGGTTTGATCCTCAGCAATAATACAAATATTTTTTTTTTTTTTTAAAGATGTTGTGTCCACCAAAAACTAAAAAAATATATATTTAAAAATTCTCTCTCTCTCTCTCTCTCTCTCTCTCTCTCTCTCTCTCTCTCTCTCTCTCTTTCTAAAAAGAAAACTGAGCAATAGTCCTAACCTTAAACCTTAACTTAAACCAAACCCTAACATTACACTTACACCTAACCCTAGCACTAATTCGAGTCCTAACCATAACCTTAAACTAACCCTGACCCCAAATCATATCCTAACACTCACCCTAGGTCTAAATACCACCCTAAACTTAAACTGAACCCTAACAGTACCCTAGCCTTAAATCGAGTCATAACCCTAACCTTAAAACTAACCCTGACACTGAATCATATTCTAACAGTCACCTAGCTCTAAACACTGCCCTCTCCTTAAACTGAACCATCACAGTAATCCTAGCCCTTATTTGAGTCCTAACTCTAACCCTAAAACTAACACTGTCTCTGAATCATATCCTAATGCTAACCCTAGCTATAAATATCACCCTAACTTTAAACCTAACCCTAAAAATAGACCTACCCCTACTCCTAACCCTAATTATAACCCTAGTTCTTACATTATCCATTGCCTTAACTTTAGCCCTACCCCTAACACACAACTTAGCCCTAATCTGAGCCATAAACCTAGATTTAACCCTATCCCTATCCCTAACCCTAGCTCTAAGGCTATCACTTACCCAAAGCGAAACCCTAACCCTAATGGTAACCCTAGACCTATCCTAATCCTTAATCTACCCAAAATCCTAACCCTATTAATAGTTATAACCCTACCCTCACGCAAACTCTGACCCTATTCCAAATCCTAATGTTAAGCTCAACCTTTATTTTGACCCTAACACTAACCCTAGGTCTAAACCTGGCCCTAATCCTAGACCAAATCTTAACACTAGCCCTAGACCTAAACCAAATCCTAAATCTAGCCTTAACTCTAGCCCTAGACCTAAACAAAAACCTATATCTAGCCCTTAAAGTAACCCTTAAACTAACACAAACAATAACCCTACCCCTAGACCTAAACCTAGTTCTAATTCTGGCTGTAAACCTAACTCTAACTCTAACCCAAACACTGACCCTGCCTTTAAAAGTAAACCTACCTCTAAACCTGGAACTAACCAAAAATCTAAATCTAACACTAGACCTAGTCATAATCCTATCCCTAAAAATTACCCTAATCATAACCCTAGCTCTTACATTACCCACAGCCCTAACCCTAGGCCTAAACCTAACACAAAACTTAGAGCTAATACTAGGCCTAAGCATAACCCTAACCCTAGCCCTAACACTAACCTAACATTTGATTAGTACTAAACCTAGCTCAAAGCCTAACCCTTACCCTAAACATAAACCTACATCTATCCCTAAATATATCCTTAACACTAGCCCTAATCCAAAACTTTACCCTAGCCCTAAACCTAGCTCTAAACCTACCCATTACCCTAAAACTAACCCTAAACCTATTGATAACCCTAGGCCTAACCCTAAACCTAAACCTAACCATAAAACTAACACTAGACTTAACCCTAAACCTCACACTAGCCATAGACCTAACTAGCTCAAACTCTAACCTTTACCACAAACCTAAACACAACCATAGCCGTAACCCTAAACCTAAACCTAAATCTAACAATACCAATAACCCTATGCCTACATCTAACCATATCCATTAATCTAACCCTAACCCTCCTCCTAATGATGATGCTAGCCCTAATCCAACCCTAACCCTAACCTTACTCTAATCTTATCCCTAGACATAACTCTAAACCTAACCTTCGCCCTAGCCCTAACCGTAGTTCAAAACCTAATCCTTATGCTAAATATAACCCTAAAACTAACCCTAGTTCTAACCCTAAACCCAACCCTAACTCAAGTCATATTCCTGACCATAACACTAGCCCTAAACTAAGCTCTAACCCTACCCATTATCCTAACCATTTCCCTTATCCTAATACTAACCCAAGGCCTAATACTAACCCTATCGCTAAACCTAACCATATCAATTACCATAAACCTAACCTGAACCCAAAACAAAAACCTATCATTACCCTAACCCTGACCTAAAGCTTATTTGAGCCCTAACCCTAAACCCTAACCTCAACCAAACTCTAACCTGACCCTGAACTTACTAATTCCCCTAGCTCTAAACCTGACCCTTAACCCTAAACCTAACCCTTACACTAGTCCTAGCCATAAACCTAATTCTAAAACTGTCCTATCCTCAACTGTAACACCACACCTGACATTAGCCCTAGCCCTAAACCTAGCCCTAACCCTAACAAAAACACCATCCCTTATCCTAGCCCTAAACCTACATTAATCCTAACCCTAACCCTAGCTCTAAACCCAATACTAACCCTAGCCCTAATCTTAGCCCTAATTTCACCCTATCCCGAAACCTAACCCTAAGCCAAGACCTAAGAATAAACCTAACTCTCACTCTAGCCCTGTCACAAGTTCTAAACCTATCCCTTATCATAACCCTAACATAGCCCTAAACTTAGTTCTAACCCTTGACCCATCCATAGCCCAAGCACTAACCTTAGATCATAACCTATCTCTAAATCTAACCCTAACCTGAAGTCTAAGCCTAACCCTAACACTAGCCCTAAACCTAACACTAATCCTAAAATGAGCCCTTATCCTAGCCCTAGCCCTACAACAAAACTGAGCCATAAGCTCTATCCCTAACCCCTAAACTAAACCAAACCCTAACCATATACCTACCCCTAACCCTAGCCCTTATTCGAGGTTTAAGCCGAACCCTAAAACTAACCCTTACACTGACTCTGACACTAACACTAATCCTAGCTCTAAACATCACCTTAATCCTAACACTAACCCTAATACTAAACCTAGCCCTAATCTTAAACCTAATATTAGCCCTAATCGTAACCCTTGCACTTACATTAGCCTAATCTGAGCCGTAACCTGAGCTTTAACCCTAACCCTAGCCCTAGCCCTAATCATAACCATAACCCTAGCTCTAACCCTATAAACTACCATAACAATAACCCTAACCCTAATGCTAACCCTAGGCCTAAACCTAACCCTATCTCTAATTCTATCCCTATCCCTAAACCTAACATGAACCCTAATTCTAAGCCTATCATTACCCAAACCCTTACCCTAATGCTAATTCAATCCCTAACTTTAAGCTTTAACCTATTCCAAACCCTAAACTTGACCTTCACCTTAATAATACCACTAGCCCTAAACCTGACCAGAACCATAAACCTAAACTTTACACTAGACATACCCATAATCCAAACCCTGAAACTATCTTTAAACATAATTCTAGACTTGAAATTAGCCATACTCCTAATCCTAGCCCTAATCATAAAACAAACACTAGCCCTCATCCTAGCCCTGAACCTAGCCTTAATCATAACCCTAATCCTAATGATTATTCTAAACATCACCCTCCCTCTAAAACTAGCTATAACAGCATCCCTTACCATAAACTAAATTATAAATCTAACCCTAATTCTATGCTTAAGCTGAACACTAACCATAGACCTTATCCTAGCCCTAATTTAGCCCTATCCCTAACCCTAACCCTAACCCTAACCTTAGCCCTAAGACTAACAATAATTCTCACACTAGCCCTATCACTAGTTCTAATCCTAGCCCTTACCATAACCCTAACCCTAGCCCTACCCCTTGGCCAATCCTTAGTCCTAGCCTTAATCATAAGCCTAAGCCTCACACTAACACTAAACCCAATCCTAATGCTAATCATAAAACTAAGCCCTAACCCTACCACTAGCAGTAAAACAAAACCGAGCATTAGCCCTAGCCCTAAACCTAACTTAACCAAACCCTAACAATACACCTAGACCTAACATACACTTAATTTGACTCCTAATCCTAACCTTAAAAGTGTACCTGACACTGACTCATATGCTAAACTCATCCTAGCTCGAAACACTATCCTAAACTTGAACCAAAACTTAACAGTAACCCTAGCACTTATTTGAGTCCTAACCCTAACCCTTACCCTGAATCATATCCTAAAACTAACCCTAGCTCTAAATATCACCCTAAACTTAAACTTAACCCTAATACTAAAACTACCCTTAACCCTAACCCTAAAACTAACCTTAATTGTAACCCTAGTTCTTATATTAGCCATTGTCCTAACCCTAGTCCTAACCCTAACACAAATCTAGCCCTAATCCAAACCCTAAACCTACCTTTAACCCTAACCCTACCCTAACTCTAGCCCTAACCTTAGTGAAAACTCTCTCCCTTACCCTAAATGAAACCCTAACCCTAATGGTAAACCTAGACCTGTCCCTAATCCTTAGGCTAACCAAAATCCTAACCCTATTAACAGTCCTCACCCTAGCCCTCATTCTAGCTCTAATCCTATCCCAAACCCTTACATAACCCTGACTATTATTCTGACCCTAACACAAACCCTAGGTCTAAAACTGACCCTCAACCTAGAACAAACCCTAACACAGGCCATACCACTAACTTATACCTGAATCTAACCCTAACCCTAGCCCTAAGACTATCTCTAACTCTCACACTATCCCTAATCCTAGTTCTAAGCCTATCCATTACCATAACCCTAACCTTAGCCCTAATCCTTTCCCTATCCTTAGTCCTAATGCTAACCCTAGATCTAACCCTAACTCAAAATCTATCCCTAACCCTAAGCCTAAGCCTAACACTAAAACTAGCCCTAACCCTAATGCTAATCGTAAAACTAGCCCTAACCCTAACTCTACTAGTAAAACAAACTGAGCAATAGCCTAACCGTAAACCTTATCTGAAACCAAAACTTAACACTACACCTAGACCTAACCATAGCTTTAATTCGAGTCCTAACCCTAACCTTAAATCTAACCCTGACCCTGATTCATATCCTATTACTCATCCTAGCTCTAGAAACCCTCGTAACCTTAAACTGAAACCTAAATGTAAACCTATTCCCAATTTGAGTCCTAAACCTTATCCTGACCCTGACTCAAATCCTAACCCTAAAACTAGCTCTAAATATCATCCTAACCTTAAACCTAACCCTAACACTAGACTTACCCCTAATCCTAACCCTAAAACTAACCCTCATTGTAACCCTAGTTCTTATATTAGATATTGCCCTAACATTAGCCCTAAACCTAACACAAAAACTAGCCCTAATCCGAGCCTTAAAACTAGATTTAACCCTAACCCTAACTCTAGACCTAACCCTAGCTCTAAGGCTATCCCTTACCCTATGAATAACCCTAACCCATAATTTTAGCCCTAGACCTATGCCTAATCCTTAGGCTAACGAAAATCCTAACCTTATTAATAGTCCTGACCATAGCCCTCATTCTAGCTCTAATCCTATCCCAAACCTGAACACCAACTCTGACCCTTATCCTGACCCTAACACAAACCCTAGTTCTAAACCTGACCCTTACACTAAACTAAAACCTAACACTAACCCTGGACCTAAACCTAATCCTAAACCTAGCCTTAACTCTAGCCCTAGACCTAAACAAAAACCTAGTCCTAGGCCTAACAATACCCCTTATCCTAACACAAACACTAACCCTACCCCTAGACCTAAACCTACTTCCAATTCTGGCTGTAACCCTAAATTGAACTCTAACCCAAACACTGACTCTGCCTTTAACAGTAAACCTACTTCTAAACCTGACCCTTACTGAAATTCTAAACCTAACACTAGACCTTGGCATAACCCTAACCCTAAAACTTGCCCTAATAATAACCCTAGCTATTACATTACCCACAGCAGCTTTAACCCTAGGCCTAAACCTAACACAAAACATGGAGCTAATCCTAGGCCTTAACCTAGCCCTAAGCATAACCCTAACCCTGACTGTAGCCCTTACCCAAACCTAACCCTCACCTTAGTCTTAACCCTAGCTCAATCCTAACCCTTACTATAAAAATAAACCTAGAACTATCCCTGAATCTAACCCTAAACCTAGTCCTAATCCTAACCTTAACCCGAGTCCTAACCCTAGCTCTAACCCTACCCATTACCCTAACCCTAACTAAACTTGATTGTAATCCTATCCTTAAACATAACCATAAACCTAACCCTAAACAGAAAACTAACCCTAGACCTAACGCTAAACTAATACTCGCTATAGTCCTAAACATAGATCAAACCCTAACCCTTAACACAAACATAAACATAAAGATAGACCTAACCCTAAACTTAAATCTAACCCTGTCCCTAAACTTAAACCTACATCTAACCATATTTATTACCCTAATCCTAACCATAAACTTAATTATAACCATTTCTCTAACCTTACTCTAACCCAAATCCTATACCTAAACCTAACCCTGAACCTAACCCTGACTCTAAACCTAATCATAGCTCAGAACCTAACTCTTACACTAAACATAATACTAACCCTAACCCTAGTTCTAACCCGTACCCTAAAACTAACTCAAGACATAATCCTAACCATAAATCTAGCTACAAACTTAGCTCTAACTGTATCCATTACCCTAAAATTAACCCATACCCTAATGCTAACTCTAGGCCTAACCCTATCTCAAGACCTAATCCTAACCATAACCCTAGCCCTAAACTTAACTCTAACTGCATCCATTACCCTAAACATAACCCTTTCTCTAATGCTAACCCTAGGCCTAACCCTAAACCTCTCACTAACCCCAACCCTATCAATTACCGTGAAACTAACCTGAACTCTAAATCTAAACCTATCATTACCCTAACCATAACCCTAATGCTAATTTGAGCCCTAGCCCTAAACTCAAACCTAAAAGAAACACTAACCATGACCCTGACCCTAATAATTCACTTAGCTTTAACCTAACCCTTACCCTAAACCTAATCCTTACATTAGACCTACATGAAACCTAACCCTAAAACTATCCATAACCATAACCCTAGACCTGACATTAGCCCTAGATATAATCCTAGCCCTAACCCGAACACAAACCCTAGCCCATATTATCCCTAAACATAGCCTTAATCATAACCCTAACCTTAAACCTAGGCCTAACTTAAAACCAACCCTATCCCTAATCTTAGACCTACCTTAGCCTTATCCCTAACCCTAACCCTAATTCCAAACCTACCCTAAAACTAAGTCTAACTCTCTCCCTAGCCCTAAAACTAGTTCTAACCCTACCCCTTAATGGAACCCTAAACCTAGCCCTAACCCTAGGCCTTACCTTAACCATTTCCTTAGCGCTAGCCGTAACCCTAGATCTAACCTTAACTCTAAATCTAACCCTAATGCAAAGCCTAAGCCTAAAATCTAGGCCTAACCCTAACCATTTACTTAGAGCTAGCTCTAACCCCAGATATAACCTTAACTCTAAATCTAACCCTAATGCAAAGCCAAAGCCTAATGCTAACACTAACTCTACTCCTAAAACTAGCCCTAACTCGAGGGCTAGCCCTAATACAAAACCGAGCTATAGCTCTAACCCTAGCCCTTAACCTAAACCAAACCCTAACCCTACACCTAGACCTAACCCTAGCCTTAATTCGAGTTTTAAGCAGAACCCTAAAACTAACCCTAACCCTGATTCTGATGCTAACACTAACCCTAGCTTTAAACATCACCCTAAACATAACAGTAGACCTAACCCTAACCCTAACCCTAAAACTAGCCCTAATTGTAACTCTAGTACTTACATTAGCCATAACCCTAACCCTAGCCCTAACTTAACCCAAAACCTAGCCTAATCTGAGCCCTAAACTGAGCTTTCACCATAACACTAAACTTAACCATAAACGTAGCATTAAGAATAACCATAACCTTAGTTCTAACCCTAGGTCTAACCCTATCCATTACCCTAAACATAATCCTAACCCTAATACTAACCCTAGGCCTAAACCTTAACATATCCCTAATCCTAACCCTATCCATTTCTCTAAACCTAACTTGAAACCTAAACCTAATTATATCATTACCCTAATCCTAACCCTATGCTAATTAGAGCCCTAAATATAAACCTTAACCTATCCCAAACATTAATCATGACCCTGACCCAAACAATAACCTTAGCTCTAAACCTGACCCTAACCCTAAATCTAATCCTTACACTACACCTAACCTAACCATAAAACTATCTTTAACTGTAAAGCTGGACTTAAAATTAGCCCTAGCCCTAATCCTAACCCTAAACCTAGCCTTAATTCGAACCCAAATTAACCTGAGGTTTAACCCTAATTCTAACCTTCGCCCTAGTCCTAAACCTAGCTATAACCCCATCCCTTACACTAAACCTAACCATAACCCTAAACCTAACCACAATCTGAAACCTAACCATAACCCTTGCCTTAATCCTAGGCCCAACACTAACACTAAGCCTAGAACTAACCCTAATTTAGTCCTATCCTAACCCTAAACCTAGTCTTAAGACTAACTCTAACTCATGCCCTAGCCCTATCCCTAGTTCTATCCTTAGCCCTAGCCCAACCCTGGATCTAAACCTAACTCTAATTTTAAACCTAACTCTAAATTTAACCATAACCATAATCCTAATCCAAACTCTAACACTAGCCCTAACAATAATGCTAATCCTAAAATTTTACTTATCCCTAGCCCTAGCCATAAAACAAAACCAAGCCATATCCCTAACCCTGACCCTTAACCTAAACCAAACCATAAACCAACACCTAGCTCTAACCCTAACTCTAAAAATAACCCTGACCCTAATGCTGATCCTAACACTAATCCAAGCTCTAAACATCACCCTAACTTTAAATTAACCCTAACACTAGACTTAGCCTTAACACTAACCCTAAAATTAGCCATAATCATAACCCTAGTTCATACATTAGTCATTGTTATAACCCTAGCCCTAACCCTAACACAAATCTCACCCCAAATTCTAGTCCTAACCCAAGCTTAAACCCTAATCTTAACCCTAACCCTAGCCCTAACCCTAGCTCTAACCCTATCCCCTACCCTAAGCCAAACCCTAAACCAAATGCTAACCCTAGTCCTAACCCTAATCCTTAGCCTAACTTAAACATTAACAGTATTACTAGTCCTAAACCTAGCACTCATTCTAGTTCTAACCCTAACCCTGACCCTTATTCTTATACTAACAGTAACCCTAGGTCTAATCCTGACCCTAACCCTAAACCAAACCCTAACACTAGCCCTACCAGTGACCCTATAACTATACCTCACCCTAACACTATATCTAGACCCAAAACTAATCCTAAATATAGCTATAATTCTAGCCCTAGACCTAAACAAAATCCTAGCTCTTGCCTTAACAATAATCCTTAACCTAAACTAAACACCTACCTTGCCACTAGACCTAACACTAGTCCTAATTCTGGCTCTAACCCTAACCCTAATGCTATCTGGAACACTGACCCTGACCCTAACATTAACCTATCTCTAAACCTGACCCTAACACAAAACCTAATCCTAACGCTAGACCTAGCCATAACCCTAACCCTAATACTAGCCCTAAACATAACCCTAGCCCTAACCCCATTTTAACCCTAGTCTTAAACCTAACAGTAGCCCTAACCCTAACCATAGTCCTAACTCTAGCCCTAAACCTAACAAAAACCTAGCCATAATCTTAGGCCTAAACTTAGCCCTAAGCATAACCCTAAACCTAACCCTTGCCCTAACACTAAACCTAACACTAACCCTTGCCTTAGACCTAAACCTAGTTCAAAGCCAAACCTTTACCCTAAATATTGCCCTAGCCATAATCTAAAACATAACCTTAACCCTAGCTCTTATCCTAACCTTAATCCTAGCTCAAACTTTAGTTCTAACTCTGTCAATTATCCTAACCCTAACCCTAACCCTAATTATAACACTATCCCTAACACTAAACCTAACCCTAACCATAAACATATCCGAAGACCTAACCATAAACCTAAACCTCACCATAGCCCTAACCCTAGAGGAATCATTAAACCTTACACTAAACCTAATCCTAAGACTATCCCTAATCTATACCCTAACCCTAACCCTAAATTTAACATTATCCATTACCGTAAACCTAACCCTAACTGTAATGAAAACTCTAGCCATAACCCAAACCCTAAACCAAACCCTAACCATAAACATATCCACAGACCTAAACATAAACCTAACTCTCATGCTAGCCCTAACCCTACTCAAACACTAACCCTTACCCTAACCTAACCATAAGCCTAGCCCTAAACCGAACTCTAATCCTAGACCTAATCCAAACAATAACCTAGCCCTAACCCTAGCTCTAAATCTATCCACTATACTAAACATAATTTTAACCAAATGCTAACCTTAACCCTATTGCTAAAACTAACCCATCCATTACTCTAAACCTTAACTGAAACCTAAACCTAACCCTATCCATGTCCCTAACCCTAAGCCTAAACCTAACACTAATTCAAGCCATAACCTAAACTTTGACCTAAACAAAATGCTAACCCTGATCCTAACCCTAATAATACCCCTAACTGTAAACCTGACTCTTATGCTAAACATAGCCCTAGCCCTAGTTCTATCCATGAACCTAACAGAAACCCTAACCCTATACCTAGCCTTAATCCTAACCTAAACACTAACTGTACCACTAATTCTAATTCCAACCCACACCTTAGCTCTAAAGCTAGCTATAATCCAACCCATTATCCTAAACTTAATTCTAACCCCAATGCTAATTCTAAACCTAGCCCTACCTCTAGGCCTAACCCTAACACTAATCCTAACCCTAATCCTAGCCCTAATTTAGCTTCAACCCTAAAACTAATCCTAGTCCTAAATCTAAATTTAAAACTCGTCCTAGCCATTTCCCTAGTTCTAACACTATCCCTTACTGTAACACTAACCCTAGCCCTAACCCTAACCCTGGATCTAACCCTAACTCTAAATCCAACCCAAATTCTAAGCCTAAATCTCACCCTAACATTAGCCCTAACCCTAACACTAATTTAAAATCTAGCCCTAACCCTAGTTTTAGTCCTAAAAGAAAATGGAGCCATAGCCCTAACCCTAACCTTAACCCACAGAAGTCAAAATGAAATGAAACCTTAAAACACAAACTCTTCCTGATAGTGAAACTTGAACTTAGAAGGCCCAAACTGGGAAACATGGTAATGCTAGGTAAAAGATGCATCCTGACCAGTATCAAAGAAGTTTGAACAAAACTAACTCTAAACCAAACATTATGTCTAACCCTAGCCCTAACCCTAATCCTAAAACTAAGCCTTTCCTGTTTATAGCGCTTGATCATAAAAGTCCCAAACTCAGGGTGCCTAGTAGGGCAAGGTAACAGATGAATCCTGCCCAGTATCAAAAAATCTGACCAATAATTGGGGGACATGTTTTAGTACATGCCTATTTCCCCTGTTTTCTCCTAAAGTGAACTTGGATAAATTGAATTTTCATGCTTCAGCTTAAGGTACTTTCACAAGGAACAAACCAGAGCATGCCCACAGTGAAGTGACTGAATGTGTGAAGTGTCATGCAGTTAGCACCAGCCCTGTTTTATTTCCAGCTCCACTTACATTCACACCTATATAGGCTATAATGTAGTGAAAACTAAAAATGCAAACTGTTTCTGACACTGAACCATTGAATCTTGAGGGCCCAAACTTGGGGAGCCTACTAAGGGTTGGTCAAAGATGAATCCTGTACAGTATCAAAGTAATCTGACCAAAAAAAAATCGAAACTCTTTCAGTACATTGCTTGCTCTTAAAGCACTCAGAGATAAAGCTGTTTCTTTCTACTTCAGCTTAGGGATACTTCACAGGAAACAAACCAGAGATTGCTCACTGAGAACTGATTGAGTGTGTGAAGTTTCAAGCAGCTACCACAAACCTTGTTTGATTTCCAGCTTCATTTTCATTCACCCCTTCAGGGCAAAAAGAAGAGAAACATGAAAATTGAAACTGTTCCTGAGAGAAAACCCTTTTACGTAGGAGACCCAAACATTTGGAGTATAGTCAAAATAGGAAAAAGGTGAATCCTGCCCAGTATCATAGAAATTTGAAAACAAGACTAACTCTTTCCTTAACACTAAGTCTAATCCTAGTCCTAACACTAACCTTAACCTGTTTAGAGTCCCTTTGATCCTAGAAGTCCCACATTGGGGAGCCAAGTTGGGTAGGCTAACAGATGAATCTTTCACAATATCAAAGAAATCTGACCAAATAATTGGGGAGGTACTTCAGTACAAGCCTATTTCCCTGTTTTATCCTAAAGTGCTCTCACATAAAGTTGCTTTGCATGCTTCAGCTTAGGGCTACTTTTGCAAGGAAGAAACCAGAGAATGCCCATAGAAAACTGATTGAGTGTGTGAGGCTTGAAGTAGCTAGCACCAACCCTGTTGGATTTCCAGGTCTATTTCCATTTACATGCATAGGTCAAAATAAAATGCAAACTGTTCAGGTGAGCAAACCCTTGACCCAAGAGGCCCAAACCTAAAGAATATAGTAATGCTAGGCAAAAGTTGAATCCTGCCCAGTATCAAAGAAATTTGAACAAAACTAAATCTAACAAACACTAGCTGTAACCCTAGCCCTAACCTAATACTAAATCTAACCTAATCTGTTTAGAAAACCATTGATCATAGTAGTCCTCAAATAAAGGAGCCCAGTGGGGCAAGCTAACAGATGAATCCTGTGCAGTATCAAAGAAATCTGACCAAATATTTAGGAGGTATTTAGTAAGTGCATATTTCCCTGTTTTCTCCTAATGTGCTCTTGGATAAATTATTTTTTCATGCTTCAGTTTAAGGTACTTTCATAAGGAACAACCAGAGAGTGCCCACAGAGAGCTGATTGAGTTTGTGAAGTTTCAAGCAGCTAGTACTAACTCTGTTTGATTTTCAGCTCCATTTTCATTCACGTCTATAGGCCATAATAAGTGAAAACTAAAAATTCAAACTGTTTCTGACAGTGAACCGGCAAACCTTGAAAACCCAAACTTGGGAATCCTACTAAGACTAGGAAAAGGATGAATCCTGTACAATATCAAATTAATCCATGCAAAAAATTGAAGTTTGCTCTTAAAGTGCTCACAGATAAAGCTGTGTCTTTTTAATTCAGCTTTGGGCTACTACCACAAGAAACAAGTGAGAGAATATGCACTGAGATCTGATTGAGTGTGTGAAGTTTCAAGCAGCTAGCACAAACCCTGTCTGAGTCCAGCTCCATTTCCATTCACCACTATAGGGCAAAATGAAGTGAAACATGAAAATTAAAACTGATCCTGAGAGCAAACCCTTTTACCTAAGAGGCCCAAACATGGGGAGCATACTAAGAATAGGAAAAAGATAAATCCTGCCCAGTATCCAAAAAGTTGAAAAACAAAAAAGTCTAACCCTAACAATAGTTCAAACACTTGCCCTAACTCTAACCTAACACTACGCCTAACCTGTTAGGAGAACTTTTTATCATAAAAGTTTTAAACATGGGGAGACTTGTGGTCCAAGCTTACAGATGAATCCTGCACAGTATCAAAGAAATCTGACCAAATAATTGGGGGAGGTATTTCACTACATGCATATTGCCCTTTTTTCTCCTAAAGTGCTCTTGGATAAAGTTGTTTTGCATGCTTCAGCTTATGGCTACTTTTACAAGGAAGAAACCAGAGAATGCCCACAGAAACTGATTGAATATGTAAAGTTTCAACCAGCTAGCACCAACCCTCTGATTTAAAGCTCCATTTGCATTTACCCATATAGGTCAAAATGAAGTGAGACATTAAAAGCAAACTGTTTCTAATAGCGAACCATTGAACTAAGAAGGCCCAAAACTGGGGCACATAGTAAGGCTAGGTAAAAGATAAACCTTCCAAGTATCAAAGAAATTTGAAGAAAACAGACTCTAACCCTAAAAGTACGTCTAAAGCTAGCCCTAACCCTAACCATAACACTAACACTTACCTGTTTAGAGAACCATTGATCCTAGAAGTGCCAACCTTGGGGAGCCAAGTGGAACAAGCTAAAAGATGAATACTGCACAGTATCAAAGAAATCTGATCAAATTGATGGGAGACTTATGTCAGTACATACATGTTTCTGTTTTCTCCTTAAGGGCTCTTGGATACAGTTTCTTTTGCATGCTTCATATTTGGCCTACCTTCAAAAGAAAGAAACCAGAGAGTGCCCACTGAGAACTGATTGTGTGAAGTTTCAAGCACCTCCTGCCAACCCTGTTTGATTCCCAGCTCAATTTTCATTCACATCAACAAGCCATGCTGAAGGGAAACCTTAAAATACAAACTGTTCCTGACAGCAAACCATTGAATCGAGAAGGCCCAAACCTGTGGAGCATAGTAAGGCTAAGTAAAATATGAATCTTGTCCAGTATTTGAAAAAAAAAAAAAATAGGGCCCCATGGGTGCTCTCGGCACAGATGGAAGGATCAGCTGCGCAGTTTCTCTGGGTGCAGCCAGCAGTCTAAGCCACACCTGTGCTTTCTGTGCAGATGGAAGAAAGCACAGAACACAGAGGCATTGCTTGAGGGTCACCAGACTGAGCTCTGGACACAGCACAAGGTCACTCCATAACACCCACCTCACAAAATACCATACTTGTGTAATAGATGGAATCCATCTTGCAAAACCTTATTCGCCATCTATTGGTGGGCGTGGCTACCATCTGGGTTCTGCAGCTTATCAGGTAACCAGTTTCCAACTCCCCTACCTCCAGCTGTGATAACTCAAGATTTTTCTCACAAGATTTTGGGGGGTGTAGCTATCAATGCGGAACAGCAACTGTACAGGCACCTGGTTTCCATTTCAGAGACTAAGAGTAGGGAGGCTCTAGGTAGAAGCTCAAGCCCTCTAACCCTGGCTACCTCCAACACCCTGAGCACAGCGACTCAAGCTAGGAATCAACAACTCCATCTACTGCAAGAAAAGAAAACAGAGTTCTGAGAGAATATTTTTTCTTTCTTACTTTTCTTTTCTTGCTCTTCTCATTTATTCTCCTCTACCCTTTCCCCTCGGGTCCTCACAACAACAACATATGAGAAACCAAGAACTTTCCATGAAATTGGACTTTAAGAACTGAATCACTAGAATAGTACAATATAGAGGAATTGCATAGGCCCCACCTCCCCGCCCCTTTATTTGTTCTTATTTTCTTTCTCCCTCTCTTTCTTTCCTTGTTATTTTTTCTTCTTTTTGCTTTCTCCCTCTATCCCACTTTCAGCCTCCTAACTTTTACTATTTATACATAGGCTAATTTTATGTATACAGATAAGGAGTTTGAATTTATACCTTCTTCCATAAATTCCCCCTGTCTATTCATTAGAGTTCTCCTCCAATGTAGCTAAGTTAGATTAATCACATACTCTCACTCCTTTCCCCCTTAACATAGCATCCTACACCTGACCCTCAGTTTTCTATACACCACCATAAATGGTATGCCTTTTATGAAACTAATGACTATATTCTAAATAATAATTGAAGCCAACATCTGTAGACACAGAGTCCAAATATAAATGTATTTATAATGGTTAGGTTTAGGCTTCGGGTTAGGGTTAGATTTAGAGTTAGGTTTGATCTATGGTTAGGGCTAGGGCTAAGGATAGGGCAAGGGTTAGGACTAGGGTTTGGGTTAGGTTTAGGATTGTGGTAAGGGATGGGGTTAGAAATAGTGATAGGGCTAGTATGAGAGTTAGAATTAGTCTTAACACAGGGTTAGGGTTAGGGTTAAGGATAGGGCTAAATTCAGACTAGTGTTAGTGTTACGTTTAGGCCTTGGTATAGGGTTAGAGTTAGGGTTACGTTTAGGGTAATGTATTGGGTTATATTTAGGTTGAGGGCTAGGGCAAGGGTTAGTATTAGGATTAGGGCTAGGGTTAGTTTTAGGGTTATGATTAAAGCTAGGTTTAGGGCTAGGATGAGAGCTAATATTTGTGTTAGGGTTAGGGCTAGTATTAGGGCTAGGGCTAATGTCAGGTCTAGGGTTACAGTTAGGGATAGATTTAGTGTTAGTTTATGTCTTGGTCCAGTGTAGGGGTTAGGTTTATACTAAGGGTCAGTTTTTGAGCTAGGGTTATATTTAGGATCAGGATCAAGGTGAGGGTTTGGGTTAAGTTAGGGTTTAAGTTTAGGGCTTGAATTATCATTAGGTTTAGGGTTAAGGCAATGAAAGGGTTAGGTTTAGGGTTCAGGTTTGCTTTAGTGTAATGGATATGGTTCGGGTTAGGCCAAGGGTTAGCAAAAGGGTTGGGTTATCATTAGGGTAATGGATAGGGTTAGACCTAAGGTTAGGGGTAGCATTATGTATAGGATTAGGGCTTTTGTTTGGGTTAGGGTTAGGTTTACATTTAGAGTTAAAGCTAGGTTTAGGGGCTGGGGATGTGGCTCAAGAAGTAGCATGCTCGCCTGGCATGCACGGGGCACTGGGTTTGATCCTCAGCACCACATACCAATAAAATAAAGATGTTGTGTCCACCGAAAACTAAAAAATAAATATTAAAAAAAAAACTAGATTTAGGACGCAGATTAAGGCTAGGTTTTGGGTTAGTTTAGGGCTAATGTTAAGCCTATGTCTAATGTACAAAGTAGTTTTATGCTTAGAGCTAGTAATAGGGTCAGGGTTAGGGCTACGTCTAGTGTTAGGGTTAAGTTTATGGTTACAATGTTGTTTAGAGCTTTGTGTAATGATAGAGTCAGAGTCAGGGTTTGGATTAGTTTTCAGGTTATTGTTAGGACTAGAATTGGAGATAGAATTAAGGCTAGGTGTAGGGTTAAGGTTTGGTTTAGGTTAAGTGTTAGGGTTAGTGTTATAATTCGGTTTTGATTTAGGGCTAGGGGTAGAGTTAGGGCTAGTTTTAGGATTAATGTTAGGATTAGGGCTAGTGTTAGTGTGAGGTTTAGGCTTAGGTTTAGGGTTAGATTTAGAGTTAGGTTTAGATCTAGGCTTTGAGCTAGGGGTAAGGATAGGGCTAGGATTAGGGGCTAAGTTTAGGGCTAGGTTTAGGGTGATGGTAAGGGACAGGGTTAGAACTAGGTATAAGGCTAGGGTGATAATTTGAGTTAGTCTTAGGGCTAAGGTTAGGGTTGGGTTAGTGATAGATCTAAATTAGGGCTGGGATTAGACTAGGGTTATTGTTAGGGTTAGGCCTAGGTTTAGGGCTATGGTTAGTGTTAGTGTTAGTGGTAGGGTCAGGTTTAGGTTAAGGGATGGGATTCTAGCTACTTTTAGGACTAGGGTGAGGATTAGAATTAAGGTTTTGGTTAGGGATAGGTTTATGATTAAGGTGAGGTTTATGGCTAGGATGTGGGCTAAGGATTGTTAGGATATGTGTTAGAATTAGGACTAGGATTAGAGTTAGGGCTAATGTCAGGTCTAGGGTTAGAGTTAGAGAGAGTTTTAGGGTTAGGTTTGTACCTAGGTCTATTGTAAGGGTCAGGCTTCTTGTTAGGGTCAGGTTTAGAGCTATGGGTATGATTAGAGTCAGGGACACGGTTAGGGTTTTTATTAGATTAAGGTTTAGGTTTAAGGCTCAAGTTATCATTATGGTTAGGGATAGGCTAATGATACCTTTAGGTTTAGAGTACAGGTTAGGTATAGGGTAATGGATAGGGTTAGGGTTAAGGATAGGATTAGGGTTTGGCCTAGGGTTAGCAGAAGCTGTAGGGTTATCATTAGGGTAATGGATAGAGTTAGAGCTAGTGATAGGGCTAGTGTTATGCTTAGGATTAGGTCTAGGGTTAGGCTTAGGTTTAGGGTCAGGGCTAAGGATAGGGTTTTGTTTACCTTTAGGGTTAAAACTAGGGTAGGGCTTGGGTTAGGGCTAGGTTTTGCAATAGGTTAGGGCTATGGCAAATGTAAGAACTTTGTTATGATTAGGGCAAGTTTTAGGGTTAATGTTAGAGCTAAGTATAGTTTTAGGGTTAGGTTTAGGGTTAGGGTGATGTTTAGAGCTAGCGTTAGTGTTAGTGTCAGGGTCAGTGTTCAGTTTAGGGTTATGGTTAATGTGAAAGCCAGAATTAGAACTAGGGTTAAGTCTAGGGGAAGGGTTAGTGTTTGGCTTTAGGCTAAGGGTTATTGTTAGGGCTAGGGCTAGGTTTTTCTTTAGATCTATGTCTAGAGTTATGGATAGATTAGGATTAGGTTTAGGTTTAGGTCCAGGGCTAGTGTTAGGGTTAGGTTTAGCTATACCATTACCAGTAGGGCTAGTGTTAGAGTTCGGTTTAGGGTTAGGTTCAGGTTTAGACCCGTGATTAGTGTTAGGGTTAGAATAAGGGTCAGGGTTAGGGTTAGGTTTTGGGTTATGTTTAGAGCTAGAATGAGGACTAGGGTTAGAACTAGTAATTGGGTTAGGGTTTGGGTTAGGTTAAGGATTAGGATTAGGATTAGCATTAGGCTTAGGGTTTGTCATTGGGTAAGGAATAGGGTTAGAGCTAGGGTTATGGTTAAAGCTAAGTTTAGGGCTCAGGTTAGGGACAGTTTTTGTGTTAGGGTTTTGGCTAAGTTTATAGCAATGGCTAATGTAAGAACTAGGGTTTTTAGGGTTAGTTTTAGGGTTATGGTTAGGGGTTAAACCTCTAATGTTAGGATTAGGTTTAAAGTTAGGGTGAAATTTAGAGCTAGTGTTAGTGTTAGGTTAATAGTCAGGGTCAGGTTTGGTTTTAGGGTTAGGGTTAGGACTCAAACTAAGGCTATGGTTACTGTAAGGGTTTGGCTTAGTGTTAGGGTGGTGTTTAGAGCTAGGGTAAATGTTATGAAATGAGTCAGAGTTAGGGTTAGTATTAAGGTTAAGATTAGGACTCGAATTAGGGCTAGGATTAGGTCTAGGTGTAGTGTTAAGTTTTGGTTTAAGTTAAGGTTTTGGGTTAGGGCTATTGCTTGATTTAGTTTTACTGCATGGGTTGGGTTTAGGGCTAGTTTTATGACTAGCGTTAGGGCTAGGGCTAGTGTTAATGTTAGGCTTAAGGTTAGGGTTAGGGTAAGATTTTGAGTTAGGGTTAGATCTAGGGTTAACACTAGGAATAAGGATTAGGCAATCGTTATGGCTATGTTTAGGGCTAGAGTTAGGGCTAGGGTTAGGATTACGGTAATGGATAGGGTTGGAAGTAGGGATACGGCTAATGTGAGCGTTAGAGCTACTCTTAGGGCTAGGGTTAGGGTTAGGGTTAGAGATAGGGTTAAAATAGGCTAGAATTAGGGCTACAGTTAGTGTTCACCTTATGCCTAGCATTAAGGAATGGCGTTATAGCTAGGTTTAGAGATAGGGTGAGGGTTAGAATTAGGGTTAGGGCTATGGTTAGGGTTAGAGTTATGATTAAGGCTAGGTTTGGGGCTAGGATGAGGCCTATGGTTCATTTTAGGGTTAGGGCTAGGATTAGGGCTAGGGCTAATATCAGATCTAGGGTTGTGGTAAAAGACAGTTTTAGGGTTAGGTTTATGGCTAAATGTAATGTAAGGGTTAGATTTAGGGTTAGGGTCAGCTTTAGAGCTAGGGGTATTATTAGAGTCAAGTTCTGGGTTAGAAGTTTGGGATAGGTTAAGTTTTAATGTTAGGGCTTGAATTAGCATTATGGTTAGTGTTAGTGTAATGATAGGTTGAGGTTTATGGTTTAGGGTTGGTTTAGAATAATGCATAGGTTTAGGATTAGGGATATGGTTAGGTTTAGGCCTAGGGTTATGGTTACGGCAATGGATAGGGTTAGAGCTAGGGTTAGGGCTAGGGTTATGGTTTTGATTAGTGCAAGGGTTAGGATAAGTGTTAGGGTTAAAATTCGGGTAAGGGCTTGGATTAGGGCTAGGTTTGGGGTTAAGTTTGTGGTAGGGTTAGGGGTAAGGCTTTAGTAAGTACCAGGGTTACAATTAGGGTTAAATTTAGGGTTAGGGTTAGTGGTAGGTCTAGTGTTAGTTTTCGGGTTAGGGTTAGTATTATAGTCAGAGTCAGGGTCAGTGTTAATTCTAGTTTTCAGCTTAAAACTAGAATTAGAGCTAAGGTTAGGGTTAGGGTTTGGGTTTTGTTTAGGTTGAGTGTTAAGTTTTAGGGCTAGGTTTAAAGTTAGATTTAGAATTAGGGTTAGGGTTAGGGTTAGGCTTAGGGTTAGTGTTTGATTTAGAGTTAAAATTAGATCTAGGTTAGGTTAGAGCTAATGATAGGGGTAGGGTTAGGGCTAGGGTTAGGGTTAGGGTTAGGGTTCCGGTAAGGGATAGGGTTAGAACTAGGAATGGGGCTAGGGTGAGAGTTAGAGTTAGTCATAGGGCTAGGGTTAGAGATAGGGTTAGGAATAAGACAAAATTAGGGCTAAGATTAGGCCTAGTGTTAGTTTTGGGGTTAGGCCTAAAGTTAGGTTTAGAGGAAGGATTAAGGCTAGGTTCAGGGCTAGGATAAGGGCTGGTGTTTGTATTAGGTTTAGGACTAAGTTTAGGGCTATGGCTAATGTCAGGTCTAAGCTCTTGGTTGGGGATAATTTTAGGATTAGGGTTATGGCTAGGTCTAGTGTAAGGGTTAGGTTTAGTGTTAAGTCAGCTTTAGAGCTAGGAGATTTATTAGGGTCATGGTCAGTGTTAGAGTTTGTTTGAGGTTAGGGTTTAGGGTTAGGGCTTGAATTAGCTTTAGGGTGTGGGGTGGGTGATGATAGGGTTTTGTTTAGAGTTTACATTAGGTTTAGGGTAATTGATAGGGTTAGGGTTAGCGATGGGGTTAAGGTTAGGCCTAGGGATTGCATTAGAGTAAGGGTTATGGTTAGTATAATGGATAGGATTAGAGCTAAGTTTAGGACTAGGTTTATGGTTAGGAATAGGTCTTGAATTAGGATTAGGGTAAAGGTTAAAACTAGGGTTTAGGCTTAAGTTTATGTTTAGCATAAGGGTTAGGTTTTGAGCTAGGGTTAGGGCTAGGGTGAGGGTTAGGTTTAGGGTTACTTCTAGGGATAAGATTATATTACTCATAGGGTTAGGGTTAGGATTAGAGCTAGGTACATCATTAGGGATAGGGTTAGGGTTAGGGTAATGTATAGAATTAGATGTCGATTTAGGGCTATGTGTAACGTTAGATTGTGGTTTAGGCTGAGAGTTAGGGCTATGGTTATCTTTAGGTTTATAGTAAGTGTTAGGGTTTGAGCTAGGGTTCTGTCTATGGCAAGTTTGAGGTTTAAGGTTAGGTCTAGGGTTAGTTTTCCAGTTAGGTTTAGGTTTACCATTAAGCCTAGGATTATCAATAAGTTTAGGTTTAGGTTTAGAGTAATGGTTAAGTTTAGAGCTAGGTTTAGGGCTAGGGTTAAGGTTAGGATTAGGGTAGGGTTAGGGTTAGATTGAGGGATAGGTGTAGGTTTATGTTTAGAGTAATATTTAGGCTTTGAGCTAGGATTAGGACTAAGGTGAGGGTTGGGTTAGGGTTAGGGCTAGGGTTAAGATTAGGGTTATGCTTAAGGCTTGATTTAGGCCTAGGATTAGCTCTATGTTTTGTGTTAGGTTTAGGCCTAGGGTTAGGGCTATGGGTTATGTAAGAACTAGGGTTATGTTGAGGGCTAGTTAGGGTTATGGCTAGGTCTAGTGTTAGGTTTAGATTTTCGGATAGTTCAGATATACAGATATGTTTACTCTAAAGGCAGGGTCAATGTTTGGGTTAGAGTTAGAGTTAGAGTTAGGGTTACAGCCAGAATTAGCTCTAGGTTTAGGTCTAGGGGTAGGGTTAGTGTTTGAGTTAGGTTAAGGATTATTGTTAGGGCTAGGGCTAGGTTTATGTTTATGTCTAGGGCTAGAGTTAAGGCTAGATTTAGGATTTGGTTTAGGTCTATGGCTAGTGTTAGTCTTTGGTCTAGGTTTAGGGTCAGTTTTATACCTAGGGTTAGTGTTAGGGTCAGAATAAGGATCAGGGTTAGCATTAGGTTTTGGGATAGGGTTAGAGCTAGAATGAGAGCTAGGGTTAGGACTATTAATAGGGTTAGGGTTTTGGTTAGCCTAAGGATTAGAGATAAGTCTATGGTTACCATTAGGGTTAGGGTTTTTCTTAGGTTAAGGGATAGCATTAGAGCTAGTGTTAATGCTAGAGTTAGGGTTAGGGTTAAATATAGCTTTAGATCTTGGATTAGGGCTAGTTTTTGTGTTAGGGTTAGGGCTAGTTTTGGGCATTGGCTAATGTAAGAGCCAGGGTTACAGTTAGGGTTATATTTAGGGTTAGGGTTTGGGGTAGGTCTAGTGTTACATTTAGGTTTAAGGTTAGGGTAATATTTAGAGCGAGGGTTATTGTTAGGATATGAGAAAGCATCAGGGTTAGTTTTAGGGTTAGGGTAAGGACTTAAACAAGTGCTAGAGTTACTGTTAGTGTTTGGTTTATTGTGAGGGCTGTGTTTAGAGCTAAGGTGACTGTTAGGATATCAGTCAGGGTCAGGGTTAGATTTAACGTTAGGGTTATGACTTGAATTAAGGCTAGGGTTACTGTTAGGGTTTGGTTTAAGTTTAGGGTAGTCTTTAGAGCTAGGGTCAGTGTAAGGATATGAGTCAGGGTCAGTGTAAGTTTTAAGGTTAGTGTTTGGACTCGAATTAGGGCAGGGTTACATCTAGGTGTAGTGTTAGGGTTTGGTTTAAGTTAAGATTTAGGGTTAGGGCTGTTGCTCAGTTTTGTTTTAGTCCTAGGTTTAGGGTTTGGGCTAGTTATAAGATTAGCATTAGGGTTAGGGATAGTGTTAGTGTTAGGCTTAGGCTTTGGGTTAGGGTTAGATTTGGATTTAGGGTTATATCTAGGATTAGGGCTAGGTCTAACTATAGGGCAAGGCTTAGGTCTATGGTTATGGTTACAGTATCAAATAGGTTTAGAACTAGGGCTAGGGCTAGGGTGAGAGTTAGAGTTAGTCTTAGGCCTAGGGTTTTGGTTAGTTTTGGGGATAGAGCTAAGTTAGGTCTAGGATTAGGGCTAGGGTTAGTGTTCATCTTAGGCTTAGTGTTAGGGCTAGGCTTATAGTTAATTTTAGGGTAAGGTATGGTGTTATAGCTGGGTTTAGAGGTAGGGTGAGGGTTAGAATTAGGGTGAAGGCTAGTGTTAGGTTTAAAGTTATGATTAAGGCTAGGTTTAGGGCTAGGATGAGGGCTAGGGTTGGTTGTAGGTTCAGGTCTAGAATTAGGGCTAGGGCTAATGTCAGGTCTAGTGTTACAGTTTGGGGTAGATTTAGGGTTAGGATTGTGTCTAGGTCTAATGTAAGTGTTAGGCCTAGGGTAAGGGTCAGGTTTAAAGCTAGGTGTAATTTTAGGGTCAGGATCACGGTTAGGGTTTGTTTTAGGTTAAGTTTTAGGGATAGGGCTCAAATGAGCATTAGGGTTTTAGTTAGGGTAAGGGTAATTAATTGGCTTAGGTTTAGGTTTCAGGGTAGTTTTAGGGCAATGGAGAGCTTTAGGGTTAGCAAAAGGGTTAGCGTTATGCCTAGGGATAGCATTAGGATTAGGGTTATCATAAGCATAACATATAGGGTTAGAACTATGGTAAGGGCTAGAGTTAGGTTAGGATTAAGGCTAGAGTTAGGTTAGGTTTTGGGTTAGGGCTATTAATCCTAGCTTAGGGTAGTGTTAGGGTTAGATTTAGGGTAAAGGTTAAGTTTTGAGGTAGGATTAGTCTAGGATGAGGTTTAGGTTTAGTGTTTATGGTCAGGGTAAGGTTTAGCGTTAGGGCTAGGGTTTTCATTAGGGTTAGGATTAGGTTTAGGGTAATAGATTGGGTTAGATGTAAGGTTAGCTTTATGGTTAAGGTTAGGTTTAGTTTTAAGTTTAGTTTTAGGGCTAGGTTTAATGTTGGTTTTAGAGTGTTAGAGATTGAGTTAGGGTTAAGGCTATGGCAAGGTTTAGGTTTAGGTTTAGGTCTAGGGTTAGGTTTTTGGTTTGGGTTAGAGTTTCGGTTAGGGTTAGGGATAGGGTTATCATTAGGTTTAGGGTTAGAGTTAGGGTAATGTCTAGGGTTAGAGATAGTGTTAGGTCTAGGTTTAAGGTTAGGATTAGGGCTACAGTTAGGGTTATGTTTAGGGATAGTGCTAGGGTTACGTTTAGGCTAACGGTTAAGCTTTGAGCTAGGGTTAGGACTAAGTTGAGGGTTAGGGTTAGGGTTAGGACTAGGGTTAGGGTTAGGTTGAGGGTTATGCTTAGGGTAGGTTTAGGCTTCGATTAGGCTTAAGTTTTGTGTTAGGTTTAGTCCTAGGGTTAGTGCTCTGTGTAATGTAAGATTTATGGTTCTGATTAGAGGTAGTTTTAGGGTTAGGGTTATGGCTAGGTCTAGTGTTAGGTTTAGGTTTTGGATTAAGTTAGGTTTAGAGAAAGGTTTAATGTTAGTGTCAGGGCCAGTGTTCAGGTTAATGTTAGGGTTAAGGTGAAAGCCAGAATAGAACTAGGGTTAGGTCTATTGGTAGGGTTAGTGTTTGGTTTATGTTAAGGGTTATTGTTAGGGCTAGGGCTAAGTTTTGTTTAGGACAAGTGCTAGATTTATAGCTAGATTTAGGATTAGGTTTAGGTCTAGGGCTAGTGTTAGATTTAGGTTTACATATAAGTTTACTGGTAGGGCTAGTTTCAGGTTTCAGTTTCGCTTTAGGGTAAGGTTTAGACCTATAATTAGTGTTAGGGTCAGAATAAGGGTGAAGGTTAGGGTGAGGTTTTGGGTTAGGATTAGATCTAGAATGAGGGCTAGTGTTAGGACTAGTAATAGGGTCATTGTTTGGGTTTGGCTAAGGATTATGGCTAGTGTTAGCATTATGAATAGGGTTTTGCATAAGGTAATGGATAGGATTAGAGCTAGGGTTGGGGCTAGAATTAGGGTTAGGTTCAGGGCTAGTTTTGGGGTTAGGGTTAAGATTAAATCTAGTGTTAGGCTCAGATTAGTGCTATTTTTGTGTTATAGTTAGGGCTAGGATTTTGCTGAGGCCAATGTAAGAACTATGTTTACGATTAGGGTTAGTTTTAGGGTTAGGGTTTCAGTTAGGTCTAGTGTTAGCATTAGTTTTAGGGTTAGGGTGATATTTAGAGTTGGGTTTGTGTTTGGTAATGAGTCAGCGTGAAGGTTAGTTTTAGGCCTAGGACTTGAATTAGACCTCAGGTTATGGCTAGTTATGGGTTAGGGTTTGGTTCAGGTTAAGGTTTAGGGTTAGAGCAATGGCTCTGTTTTGTTTTAGGGCTAGGGCTTGGATTAGGTCTAGTTTTTGGATTAGCAATAGTGTTAGAGCTAGTGGTAGAATGAGGTTTAGGCTAAAGTTTAGGTTTGATTTAGAGTTCTGGTTATATCTAGGGTTAGGGCTATGGCTAGGGTTAGAGCTAAGGTTAAGGATATTGTGAGGGTTAGGGTAACGAATAGGGTTATAAATAGAAATAGGGCTAGGGTGTGAGTTAGAGTTAGTCTTAGGGCTAGGGTTTGGGGTATGGTTAAGTTAGGGTTCAAATAAGGCTAGGATTAGCGCTATGATTATTGTTAGGGTTAGGCCTATGGTTAAGGCTAGGGTTAGGGTTAGTTTTAGGGGAAGGGATGGGGTTATATAGCTAGGTTCAGTGCTAGGGCGAGGGTTATAATTAGGGATAGGGATAGGGTGAGGGTGAGGGTTAGGATTAAGTCTAGGTTTAGAGCTAGGATGATGGCTGGTTTTTGTGTTAGGGTTAGGGCTAGGATGAGGGCTAGGGCTAATGTCAGGTCTAGGGTTATGGTTAGGGATAGTGTTAGGGATAGTTTTATGGCTAGGTCTAGTAAAAGCGTTAGGTTTAGGGTATGGGTAAGGTATAGAACTAGGTCATTATTAGGGTCAGAGTCTGGGTTAGGGTTTGGTTTGGGTTAAGGTTTAAGGATAGGGCTCAAATTATCATTAGGGTTAGGGTTAGGGTTATAGTAATGGATAGAGTTAGGTTTACAGTTCAGGTTAGGTTTAGAGTAATGTATAGGGTTAGTGTTAGGGATAGGGTTAGGGTTAGGCCTTGGGTTATCATTTGGTTTAGGCTTATGTTTAGAGTAATTAATAGGTTTAGTGCTAGTGTTAGGGATTAGGTTAAGGTTAGGATTAGGGATAGGTTTTGGTTACTCCTAGGGTTAGTGTTAGGGTTAGGTTTAGGGTAAGTGTTAGGGTTTGAGCTAGGGTTAGGGCTAGGGTGAGGGTTAGGATTAAAATCAGGGCTATGGTTAGGGTTAGGGTTAAAGTTACGTTTAGGGCTAGGGTTAGCATTAGGGTTAGGGTTATGTTTAAAGTAATGGATAAAGTCAGAGCTAGGATTGGGCTATGGTTACTGTTAGGATTAGGGATAGGTTTAGGGTTAGGGTTAGAGCTAGGGTTAGGGTTAGTGTTAGAGCTATGGTTATGTTTATGGTAAAAGTTAGAATTTGAGCTAGGGTTAGGGCTAGGGCAAGCCTTAGGTTTAGGGTTTGGGCTAGGATTAGGGTTAGGTTTATGCTTAGGTCTAGGTTTAGGGCTTTTATTAGAGCTAGTTTTTTTGTGAGGTTATGGCTAGTGTTAGGGCTATGGGTAAAGTAAGAGCTAGGGTTATGGTTATGGCTAGTTTTTTGGGTTAGGGTTATAGATATGTCTAGTGTTAGGTTTAAGTTTTGGGTTAGGATAAGGTTTAGAGCTAAGTTTTGTGTTAGGGTAAGTGTTAATGTTCAGGTTAGCATTGGGTTGATGGTTAAGGCCAGAATTGGAACTAGGGTTAGGTCTAGGAGTAAGGTTAGTCTTTGCATTAGGTTAATGGTTATTTTAGGGCTAATGCTAGTGTTATGGCTATATTTATGATTAAGTTTAGGTCTAGTGCTAGTATTACAGTTAAGTTTCGGTACAGGTTTAGTGGTAGGACTAGTGTTAGGGTTCGGTTTAGTGTTAAGGTCAGGCTTTGACCTAGGGTTAGTGTTAGGGTCAGAATAAGGGTAAGGGTTAGGCTTAGGCTTTGTGTTAGGGTTATAGATAGAATGAGGGCTAGGGTTAGGACTAGTAATAGAGTTAGGTTTTGGAGTAAGCTAAGGATTAGTGTTAGAATAAGGGTAGCATAAGGATGAGAGTTTGGCTTAGGGTAAGGACTAGGTTTAGAGCTAGGGTTTGTGTTTGTGTTAGGGTTCGGGTTAGTGTTAGGGTTAAAGCTAGGGTTGAGGCTCAGTTTAGGGCTAGGTTTTGTGTTTGGGTTAGGCTTATGGCTAATGTAAGAACTAGCTTTATGTTTAGGGATAGTTTTAGGGTTAGGATTAGGGCTAGGTCTAGTGTTTGGGTTAAGTTTAGGGTTAGGGTGATGTTTAAAGGTATTTTTAGGGTCAGAGTCAGGGTCAGTATTAGTTGTAGTGATAGGGTTATTACTAGGTTTAGCGTTAGGATTTGGTTTAGTTTAAGGGTTAGGATTAGGGCTATAGCTCAGTTTTGTTTGTGGGCTATGGCTAGGGTTAGGGCTAGTTTTCAAATTAGAATTAGTGTTAGGGCTAGTGTTAGGCTGAGGTTTAGGTTTAGAGTTAGGGTTTGAATTAGAGTTAGGGTTAGTTCTAGATTTAGGACTAGGGCTAGGGTTAGGACTAAGGTTAGGGCTAGTGTTAGGGTTAGGCAATAGATAAGATTGGTACTAGAAATAGGCCTAGTGCTAGAATTAGGGTTAGTCTTAGGTCTAGGGTTAGAGTTAGGGTTAAAGTTAGCAATAAATTAGGCCTAGGATTAGAGCTATGGTTAGTGTTAGGATTAGGCCTAGGGTTAGGGCTAGTGTTATTGATAGGGTTATGGTTATGGTTAGGGTTTGGGGAAAGAATGGTTATACCTAGGTTTAGAACTAGGCTGAGGGTTGGAATTAGGGTTTGGGCTAGGGTTAGGGTTCAGGTTAGGATTAAGTCTAGTTTTAGGGTTAGGTTGAGGGCTTGGGTTTGTGTTAGGTTTAAGGCAAGAATTAGGTAGAATGCTAATGTCAGGTCTAGGGTTACGGTTAGGGTTAATGTTATGGTTAGTTTTATGGCTAATTCTAGTTTAAGGGTTATGTTTAGGGTAAGGGTCAGGTTTAGTTCTGGGTGTGTTATTAAAGTCATTGTCTTGTTCAGAATATGGGATAGGCTTTGGTATAGTTTTAGGGCTCGAATTAGCATTAGGTTTAGTGTTAGGGTTAGAGTAATTGATAGGGTTAGGTTTAGGGTTCAGGTTAGGTTTAGGTAATGAACAAAGTTAGTGTTAGTGATAGATTTAGGGTTAGGCCTAAATGGATAGGGTTAGATTTAGGTTTAGGACTAGGGTTAGTGTTAGGTTTAGTGTAACTGTTAGGGTTTGAGCTAGGATGAGGACTACAGCAAGGTTTAGGTTTACGGTTAGGTCTACAGTTAGGGTTAGAGTAGGTTTAGGGTTAGGACTAGGGTTAAGTTTACAGTTAGGTTTAGAGTAGGTTTAGGTTTAGGGCTAGTGTTATCATGAAGTTTATAGTTAGGGTTAGGGTAATGGGTGGGGTTAGAGCTATGTTTAGAGCTATGTTTGGGTTAGGCTTATGTTTAGGGTAATGGATAGGTTTAGGTCTAGGGTTATGGTTAGGATTAGGGTTAGAGTTAGGGTTAGGGTTAGGCCTAGGTTTAGTGTTATGGTAAGGTTTTTGTGTAAGGATTATGGTTTGAGCTATGATTAGGGCTAGGGTGATGGTTAGGGTTGGTGTCAGGTCTAGGTTTAGTATTAAGGTTAATTTTAGGGCTAGGGTTAGCATTAGGATTAGGGTTATGTTTAGGGTAATGGATAGAGTTAGAGCTAGAGTTAGGGCTAGGATTATGGTGAGGTTTAAGTCTAGGGTTAGGTTTAGATTTAGGGCCAGTTTTAGGGTTACAGTTAGATTTAGGGTAGTGGTTAGGGGTAGGGTAGGTTTAGGGTTATAACAAGGTGTAAGGCTCAGTTTAGAGCTAGTTTTTGGGTTAGATTATGGCTAGGATTAGGGCTACAGCTAGTGTAAGAACTAGAGTTATGATTAGGGCTACTTTTAGGTTAGGGTTAGGGCTGGTTCTAGTTTTAGGGTTAGGTATACTTTTAAGGTGATGTTAGAGCTAGATTTAGTGTAAGGTCAGAGTCAGGCTCAAGGTTAGTTTTAGGGTTAAGTTAGGACTGGAATTAGGGCTAAGGTTAGGACTAGGTGTATGGTTTGGTTTTGGTTTAGGTTAAGGGTTAAGGTTAGGGCTATGGCCCGATTTTGTTTTAGGGCTACAATTAGGTTACAATTAGGGTTAGCTTTAGGGTTAGGGGTAGGGGTAGTTCTAGTGTTAGTGTTAGATTTGAGGTTAGGGGGATACTTAAAGCTAGAGTTATTTTTAGGAGAGGATTCAGGGTCATGGTTAGTTTTAGGGTTTGAGTTAGGACTTGAATTAGAATTAGGTTTACTGTTAAGGTTTGGTTTAAGTTTAGCATCATGTTTAGTGCTAGGATGAGTGTTAGGATATGAGTCAGGGTCAGGGTTAGTTTTAAGGTTAGGGTTAGGACTCGATTAGGGCTAGGATTAGTTCTTGTAGTAGTTTAGTGTTTGGTTTAAGTTTAGGTTTATGGTTAGGTCTATTGCTCAGTTTTGTTTTAGTCCTAGAGTTCGGGTTAGGGCTAGTTTTACAATTTGTATTAGGGTTAGGGCTAGTGTTAGTGTTAGACTTAGACTTAGGGTTAGGGTTACATTTATAGTTAGGTTTAGATCTAGGATTAGGCTAGGATTAAGGATAGGGCAAGGGTTAGGGCCAGGATTAGAGTTATGATAAATTATAGGGTTGGAACTAGGGATAGGGCTAGTGTGAGAGTTAGAGTTCATGATAGGGCTAAAATTAGATTAAGGGTTTGGGATAGGGTTAAATTAGGGCTAGGATTAGGGTTAGGGTTAGTGTTCAGCTTAGGCCTAGCAATAGGGATAGGGTTAGGTTTAAGTTTAGGATAAAAATGGCATTATAGCTAGGTTTAGATGTAGGGTGAGGGTTAGAGTTAAGGTTAGGGCTAGGGTTGGGGTTAGGGTTAAGATTAAGGTTAGGTTTAGGGCTAGGATGAGGGATAGTGTTTGTTTTAGATTCAAGGCTAGGATTAGTGCTAGGGCTAATTTCAGGTCTAGGGTTATGGTTAAAGATAATTTTAGGGTTAGGCTTATGGCTACATCTAGTGTAAGGGTTAGGTTTAGGTTAAGGGTCAGATTTAGAGCTCGGGGAATTATTAGGATTAGGATTTGGCTTAGGTAAGGATTTAGGTTTATGGCTCAAATTAGCATTAGGTTTAGGGTTAGGGTATAGTTAGGGTTTGTTTTAAGGTTCAGGTTTGGTTTAGGATAATTGATACAGTTAGTGTTAGTGATGGGGCTAGGGTTAGCCTTAGGGATAGCATTATGGTAAGGGTTATAGTTAGGGTAATTGATAGTGTTAGAACTAGAGTTATGGTTAGGAATATGCCTTGAGTTAGGGTTAGAGTTAGTATTAGGATTAGGGTTAGTGTTAGGTTTACCTTTATGTTTAGCATAAATGTTAGGTTTTCAGCTAGGTTTAGGGCTAGGTTTAGGGTTAGATCTAGGGATAGGATTACAGTAGGTTGACGGTTAGGGTGGTGGTTAGAGCTAGGATGAGTGTTAGGATATAAGTCAGGTTCAGGGTTATTTTTAAGGTTATGATTAGGACTCGAATTAGGGCTAGGGTTAGATCTAGGTGTAGTGCTAGAGTTAGGGCTAGGGTTATCATTAACGTTAGGGTTAGGGTTAAGGTAACAAATAGGTTTAGGTTAAGTTTAGATTTTTGGTTTAGAGTTAGAAATAGTAATATGGTTAGGATTAGAGCTATGGTTATATTTAGATTTATGGTTAGGCTTATGATTTGATCTAGACTTAGGGCTATGCTGATTGTTAATTTTAGGATTATGTCTATGGTTAGTTTTCTGGTTAGGTTTAGGGTTTATATTACGGTTCAGGCTAGGATTATCAATAAGGTTAGGTTTAGGGTTAGGGTAATGGGTAGGTTTAGAGCCTGGTTTAGGGCTAGGTTAAGTTTAGGATTTGGGCTAGGGTTTGAGTGAGAGTTAGGGATAGGTCTAGGTTTATGTTTAGGGTAAGGGTTAGGCTTTGAGCTATCTTAGGACTAAGGTGAGGGCTAGGGTTAGGTATAGAGCTAGTGTTAGGGTTAGGGTTATGCTTAGGGCTAAGTTTAGGCCTAAAATTAGCTCTATATTTAGTGTTAGGATTAGACCTAGGGTTAAAGCTATGGGTAATGTAAGATCTAGGGTTATGATTTGGGTTTGTTTTAGGGTTAGGGTTATGGCTGGGTCTAGAATTAGGTTTAGGTTTTTAGTTTCATGTTTAGAGGTAGGTTTAGTGTTAAAGGCAGGGTCAGTGTTTGGGTTAGAGTTAAAGTTAGGGTTAAAGCCAGAATTAGGACTTGTTTAGGTCTAGGGATAGAGTTACTCTTTGGGTTAGGTAAAGGTTTTTGTTAGGGCTAGGGCTAGGATTTTGTTTAGGTCTAGAGCTTGAGTTGAGGCTAGATTTAGGATTAGGTTTAAGTCTAGAGCTAATGGTAGGGTTAGGTTTAGGTATAAGTTTAGAAGTAGGGCTAGTGTTAGGGTTTGCTGTAGGGTTAGGGTCAGGTTTGACCTAGGGTTTATGTTATGGTCAGAATAAGGGTCAGGGTTAGCGTTAGGGTTTGGGATAGCATTAGAGCTAGAATGAGATCTAGTGTTAGGACTTTTAGTAAGGTTAGGATTTGGATAGCCTAAGGATTAGGGATAGGTCTAGGGTTACCATTAGGGTTAAGGTTTTGCTCAGGGTAAGGTATAGGGTTATAACTAGGATTAGGTTTATGGTTAGGGTTAAAACTAGGTTTAGGGCTCAGAATAGGGCTAGTTTTTGTGTGAGGTTTAAAGCTATGGTTAGGGCAATGGCTAATATAATAACAGGGGTTACAATTAGGGTTAGGGTTAGGGGTAGGTCAAGTGTTAGGGTTAGGTTTAAGATTGGGGTGATATTTATAGCTAGGGTTAGTGTTAGGATATCTGTCATATCAGGGTTAGTTTTTGGGTTAGGGTTAGGACTCGAATTAGGGCTAGGGTTACTGTTAGGGTTCAGTTTAAATTTAGGGTGGTGTTTAGATCTAGGATGAGTGTTAGGATATAAGTCTGGTTCAGGGTTATTTTTAAGGTTATGATTAGGACTCGAATTAATGCTAGGGTTATTTCTAGGTGTAGTGGTAGGGTTTGGTTTAAGTTAAGATTAGTATTAGGCCTGTTGCTCACTTTTGTTTTAGTGCTATAGTTAGGGTTAGGGCTAGTTTTATCATTAGCTTTAGGGTTAGGTCTAGGGTTATGGTTAGTTTTAGGATTAAGGCTAGATTTAAGGCTCGGATTAGGGTAAGGTTTTGTGTTAGATTTAGGGCAAGAATTAGGGCTAGGACTAATGTCAGGTCTAGGTTTAAAGTTAGTGATATCTTTAGGTTTAGGTTTATGGCTAGGTCAAATTAAAGTGTTACATTTAGGGAAAGGGTTGCACCTTAAGACCTGGGGTATTATTAGGATCAGGGTCAGGCTTCGGGTTTGGGTTAGGTTAAGGTTTAGGTTTAAGGCTCAAATTAGCATTAAGGTTAGAATTAGGGTTAGGATAATGTATAGTGTTAGGTTTAGGGTTAGGTTATATTTAAGGTAATGGATAATGTTAGGTTTAGGGTTAGGTTAGGTTTAAGGTAATGGATATGGTTAGGGTTTGTGATATGTTTAGGGTTAGGCCTAGGGTTAGCATTAGGGATATGGTTATCATTAGGGTAAGTTATAGGGTTAGACCTAGGGTTAGGGCTAGGGTTATGGTTAGGATTAGGGCTAGACTTAAGGTTAGGGTCTGGGTTAGGTCGAGGGTTACAGTTAGGATTAGGATTAGGTTACATTTTAAGATTTGAGCTAGGATTTTTGCTATGGCTGAGGTTAATTTAGGGTTTGGTCTAGGGTTATGGTCATTGTTAGTGTTACAGTTAGGGCTAGGGTTATCATTAGGGTTAGGGTAATAGGTGTAGATGTCAGGTTAAAGATAGGTTTAGGTTTAAGTTAGCGTTAGGTTTAGGTTTAGGATTTGTGTTAGCGTTTGAGGTAGCTTAGGTTTAGGGTTAGGGTTAGGTTCACTGTTAGTTCTATGGTTAGGTTTTTGTTTAGTGTTAGGGTAGGTTTAGCTTTAGGTCTAGTGTTATCATTAGGGTTAAGTTTAGAGTTAGGGTAATGGGTAGGGTTCGAGCTAGGGTTAGGGCTAGGGTTAAGGTTAGTATTAGGGCTGGGGTTAGGGTTAGGGTTAGGCCTTGTGTTAGTGTTAGATTTACGTTAAGTGTAAGGGTTAGGAATTGAGCTTGGTTTAGGGCTAGGGCGAGGATTAGGGTTACAGTCAGGGCTAGGGAAGGGTTAGGGTTAGGTTTAGGGCTAGGGTTAGAATTAGTTTTAGTATTCATGGTTAGTGTAATCAATAGAGTTAGAGCTAGGTTTGGGTTATGTTTACATTTAGGATTAGGGCTTGAGTTAGGGTGAGGTTTAGGGTTTGGGCTAGGGTTATGTTTAGGGTAAGGTTTAGGGTTTGAGCTAGGGTTAGGGCTAGAACGAGGGTTAGAGTTAGGTTTAGGGCTAGGTTTAGGGTTAGAGTTATGCTTAGGGTTAGGTTTAGGGCTGTAATTATGGCTAGGTTTTGTGTGAGGTTTAGGGAAAGTGTTAGGTATATGGGTAATGTAAGATGTAGAGTTATGGTTATGGCTAGATTTAGAGTTTGTCTATTGATAGGGTTAGTTTTTGGGTTAGGATAGGTTTGGAGCTAGGATTCTTGTTAGGGTAAGTGTCAGGGTTCAGGTTAGGATTAGGTTTAGGGTTAGGTCCAGAATGAGACTAGGGTTAGGTCCAGGGGTAGAGTTAGTGTTTGGTTTAGGTTAAGGGTTATTTGTTAGGGCTAAAGCTAGGGTTATGACTATATTTAGGATTAGGTTGAGGTCTAGGGCTAGTGTTAGTGTTAGGTTTAGGGTTAGGGTTAATGGTGGGGCTAGTGTTAGGTTTTGGATAAGGTTTAGGTTTAGACTTAAACCTAGGTTTAGTGTTAGGGTCAGAATAAGTGTCAGGGTTAGAGTTAGGGTTTGGGTTAAGTTTAGAGCTAGAATTATGGTTAGGGTTAGGACTAGTAATAGAGTTAATCTTTGGGGTAGGCATAGAATTAGGGTTAGGACTAGGGTAGCAATAGAGTGAGGGTTTGACTAAGTGTAAGAAATAGGATTAGAGCTATTATTAGGACTAGGAATAGTGTTAAGGTTAGGGCCAGGATTAGGGTTAGGTTTAAAGCTAGGCTTATGCCTTGGATTAGGGCTAGGTTTTGTGTTAGGTTTAGGGCTATGGCTAATTTAAGAACTGGCCTTATGATTAGGGCTAGTTTTAGGATTAGGTTTAGGGTGAGGTCTAGTGTTAGGATTAGGTTTAGGGATAGGTTGATGTGCAGAACTAGCGTTACTGTTAGGGTCAGAGTCATGGTTAGTATTAATTCTAGGGTTAGTGTTGTTACCCAAATTAGGGCTAGGGTTAGGGCTAGGTGTAGGGTTAGATTTTGGTTTAGGTTAAGGGTTAAGGTAAGTGCTATGGCTCAGTTTTGCTTGAGGGCTAGGGCTTGGGTTAGGGCTAGTTTTCAAATTAGCATTAGGGTTAGAGCTAGTGTTAGGGTGTGGTTTAGGCTTAGGTTTAGGGTTAGTTTTAGAGTTAGGGTTACATCTAGGTTTAGGACTACAGCGAAGGTTAGGGCTAAGGTTAGGTCTAGGGTTTGAGTTATCATAAGGGATAGGTTTAAAACTAGGGATAGGGCTTAGGCTAGAGCAAGAGTTAGAGTTAGTCTTAGTGTTAGAGTTAGATTTAGGGTTAGAATTAGGGATTAATTAGGGCTAGAATTAGAGCTAGGGCTAGTATTAAGGCTGAGCCTAGGTTTATGGCTAGGGTTATGGTTAGGTATGATGTTATAGCTAGCTTTAGAACTAGGGCAAGGATTAAAATTAGGGTTAGGTCTATGGTTAGGGTTAGGTTTAGGATTAAGGCTAAGATTAGGGCTAGGATTAGGGCTAGAGTTTTTTCTAGGGTTAGGGCTTCATTAAAGCTAGGGCTAATATCAGGTCTAGGATTATGGTTAGAGATACTTTTAGGGTTAAGATTATTAGGGTTAGGATAAGGTTTATGGTTATGGTTAGGTTTAGAGTTCAGGTTAGGTTTAGGGTAATGTATAGGTTTAGTTTTAGGAATAGTTTTAGGGTTATCCTAGGGTTAGCATTAGGGTTAAGATTAGGATTAGGGTAATTGATAGGGTTACAGCTGGGGTTAGGGCTAGATTTTTGTTTAGGATTAAGGCTAGGGTTAGGGTTAGATTTTGGGTTATGGCAAGGGTTAGGGTTAGGTTTAGGTTTAGTGTAAGGGTTAGGGCTAGAATTAGGGTTATGGTTAGGGTTAAAGTTTATGGTTATGATTAGGGCTCTGATTAGGGATAGGTTTGGGGTTAGGTTAGGGCTAGGTTTAGGGCTTCAGCTAATGTAAGAACTAGGGTTATGATTAGAACTAATTTTAGGGTTAGAGTTAGGGCTATGTCTATGGTTAGGTTTAGGTTTAGGTTTTCAGTGATGTTTAGAGCTCAGGTTAGTGTTAGGGTCAGAGTCAGGGTCAGGGTTTGTTTTAGGGTTAGGGATAGGACTCGAATTAGAGCTAGGTTTAGGGCTAGGTGTAGGCTTAGGGTTTGGTTTATGTTAAAGGTGAGGGTTAGGGCTATGGCTCGATTGTTTTGTAGGGCTAGGGCTGGGTTGTGGCTAGCTTTAGGATAAGCATTAGTATTACAGCTTGTGTTAGTGAGAGGTTTAGCTTAGGGTTAGGGTTAGATTTAGAGTTAGGGTTAGAAATAGGATTAGGGCTAGAGCTAGGGTTAGAGCTAATGTAAAGACAAGTGATAGAAATATGGTAAGGAATAGTGTTAGCACTAGAAATACAACTAGGGAGAGAGTTAGAGTTAGACTTAGGGCTAGGGATAGGTGAGGTTTAGGGGTAAATTAGGGCTAGGATTAGTTCTAGCATTTGTATTACGGTTAGCCCTAGTTTTAGGCTTAAGTTTAGGTTTAGGGACAGGGTTAGATTTAGGGGAAGGAATGGGGTTAGAGCTAGTTTTAAGACTAGGTCAAAGGTTAGAATTTCAGTTATTGCTAGGGTTATGGGTTGATTTAGTAATAAGGCTATGTTTAGGGCTAGGATGAGGGCTAGAAACTGTTTTAGGGTTATGGCAAGAATTAGGGCTAGGGCTAGTGTCAGGTCTAGGCTTACCTTAGGGAAAGATGGAGGGTTAGATTTATGGCTAGGTCTAGTGTAAGGGTTAGGTTTAGGGTAAGGGTCAGGTTTAGAGCTAGGGGTATTATTAGGGTTAGAATTAGGTTTCAGGTTTGGTTTAGATTAGGGTTTAGGTTTAGATCTTGAATTAGCATTAGGGTTTGGTTAGGATAATGTTGGTTTAGGTTTAGGGTTCATGTTAGGTGTAGGGTAATTGATAGGGTTAAAGTTAGCAAAAGGGTTAGGATTAGGCCTAGGGTTCGCCTTAGTGTTATGTTTGTGCTTTGGATAATGGATAGGGTTAAGGCTAGGTTGGTAGATAGTATTAGGGCTAGAGTTAGTGTTAGGCCTAGAGTTAGGGTTTGGTTTAGGTTTAGGTTTAGGATATGGTTTAGAGTTTGAGCTAGGATTAGCATGTTAGGGTTAGGTCTAGGTTAGAGTTATGGTTAGGGTTAAGGTTAGTGTTACATTTAGGGTTAGGGTTATCATTAGGTTCAGGGTATTGGATAGGGTTTGATGTCATGTTAGGGTTAGGTTTCGGCTTAAGGTTAGGGTTAGGGATAGGTTTAGGTTTTGGTTTAGGGTAATGGTTAGGGTTTGAGCAAGGGTTAGGTATGGCAAGTGTTAGGTTTATGGTTATGTCTAGGGTTAGGGTTAGGGCAGATTTAGGGTAAGGGCTAGGGTTATAATCAGGGATAGAGTTAGGTGTAGGGTAATGGGTAGTGTTAGAGCTAGGGTTAGGTCTAGGGTTATCATTAAGGTTAGTTTTAGAGTTAGGGAAATATGTAGGCTTAGAGCTACAGGGTGATGTTACTAGGTATGCTTAGAGTTCAGGGTGATGTTTTGAGCTAGGGTTAGTGTTAGGTTCAGAGTTAGTTTTAGGATTGGGGATAGGACTCAAATTAGGGGTAGGCTTAGGGCTAGATGTAGGGTTCAGATTTGGTTTAGGTTAAGGGTTAGGGTTAGTGCTATGGCTCATTATGTTTTAGGGCTAAGGCTAAAGTTAAGGGTAGTTTTACTATTAATGTTAGTGTTATTGTAGTGATAGAGTGAGTTTAGGCTTAGGGTTTCATTTAGAGTTATGGTTAATTCTAGGGCTAGGGCTAGGGTTAGGGTTAGGGCTAAGGTTAGGTCTAGTGTTTGGGTTTTGGTAAGGAATAGGGTTAGAACTACGAATAGAGCTAGGGTGATAGAGTTTGTCTTAATGCTAGGGTTAGCGTTAAGTTTAGGGTTAAATTAGGGCTAAGAATATGTCTAGGATTGGTGTTAGGGTTAGGCCTAGGGTAAGGGCTATGTTTAGGGTTAGGTTTAGGGGAAGGGATGGGGTTATAGCTAGGTGTAGGGCTACGGTGATGATTAGAATTAGGTTTAGGTCTAGAGTTAGGTTTGTGTTAGGATTAAGGCTATATTTGGGGTTAGGATGAGGGCTAGGGTTTGTGTTAGGGTTAAGGCAAGTTTTAGGGATAGGGATAATGTCAGGTTTAGGGTTACAGCTAGGGATAGTTATAGGGTTAGGTTCATGCCTAGGTCTAATGTTAGGTTTAGGGTAAGGGCCAGGTTAAGAGTAAGGTGTATTTTTAGGGTCAGGGTCAGGTTTTGGTTTTGTGTTAGCTTAATTATTAGGGTTAGGGCTCAAATTAGTGTTAGGGTTAGAATTAGGATTAGATTTATGGATAGGTTTAGGCTTAGGTTTCAGGTTAAGATTGGGGTAATTGGTAGGATTAGGGTTAGTTATAGGGTTAGGGTTAGGCCTAGGGTTAGCATTTGGGTTAGGGTTATTGTTAGGGTAATGAATAGCATTAGTGCGAGGGTTAGGCCTAGGGTTTGGGATAGGATTAGGTCTATAGTTAGAGTTAGGGTTAGGGCTAGGGCTAGAGTTAGGGTTTGGGTTAGATTTAGGGTACAGGTTGTTTTGAGCTAGGGTTAGAGCTAGGGTTAGGGTTACATTTAGGAATATGTCCAGGGTTTGATTTATGGTTAAAGTTAGGGTTAGTGTTATGGTTAGGGCTAAGGTTATCTTTAGAGTTAGGTTAATGGATAGGGTTAGATGTCAAGTTAGGATTAGGGGTAGTTTTAGGTTTAGGGTTAGTGTTAGGTTTAGGGCTAAGTTTATCATTAGAGTTAGGGTAATGGATAGGGTTAGATGTCAGGTTAGGGTTAGGGGTAGTTTTAGGTTTAGGGTTAGTGTTATGGTTTGGGCTAGGCTTAGTGTTAGAGTAAGGTTTAGGGTTTTATCTACAGTTAAGGCTATGATGAGCATTAGGTTTAGGGTTAGGTCTAGGATTAGGTTTACATTTAGGATTAGAGCTAGGGTTATCATTAGGGTTAAGGTTTGGTTTAAGGTAATAGATAATTTTAGAGATAGTATTAGGGCTAGTGTTCACATTATGATTAGGGCTAGGATAAGCATTGGGTTTAGGGATAGGGCTAGGGTTATGTTTAGGGTTTTATCTAGGGTTAGGTCTAAGGTGAGGGTTAGGGTTAGCGTGAGGGTTAGGCTTAGGGTAAGGGATAAAGTTAGGTTAGGGTTAGGGTTACACTTTGGGCTAGATTTAGGCCTAGGATTTGGGCTAGGTTTTGTGTTAGGTTTAGAGCTAGTTTTAGTGCTATGGTAATGTGTTATGTTTATGGTTATGTCTAGGTCTAGTATTAGGTTTAGGTTTCAGTTAGGGTCAGTTTTATAGCTATGTTTAGTGTTAGTGTCAGGGTCTGTCTTTGGATTAGGGTTAGGGTTAGGGCTAGAGCCAGAATTAGGATTGGTTAGGTCTAGAGGTAAGGTTAGTGTTTGGCTTAGGTTATCATTAGAGCTAGGGCTAGGTTTTTGTTTAGGTCTTGGTTAAAGATATGTCTAGATTTAGGATTAGGTTTAGTCTAGGGCTAGTGTTAGGGTTAGGTTTAGATATTGGGTTATGGGTAGGGCTAGTGTTAACGTTTGGTTTAGGTTCAGGGTCAGAATAAGGGTCAGATTTAGGGTTAGGATTTGAGTTATGGTTATAACAATAATGAGGGCTAGGGTTAGGACTAGTAATAGGGTTAGGGTTTGGGTTAGACTAAGGATTAGTTTTAGGATTAGGGTTAGCATTAGGGTTAAGATTTGGCTGGGGTAAAGATAAGGTTAGAGCTAGGGTTAGAGCTAGGCTTCGGGTTAGGGTTAGGGCTAGTGTTAGGGTTAGGGTTAGGGTAAAAGGTAGGGTTAGGTATCAGATTTGAGCTAGGTTTTTTTTAGCATTAGGTTTAAGGTTATGCCTAGTGTATGATCTAGGGTTATGATTAGAACTAGTTTTAGAATTAGGGTTAGGGGGGCTGGGGATGTGGCTCAAGTGGTAGCACGCTTGCCTGGCATGCGTGCAGCCCGAGTTCGATCCTCAGCACCACATACAAACAAAGATGTTGTGTTCGCTGAAAACTAAAACTAAAAAATAAATATTAAAATTCTCTCTCTCTCTCTCTCTCTCTCTCTCTCTCTCTCTCTCTCTCTTTAAAAAAATCCTTAAAAGGAGAAACAATTTAAAAAAAAAAAAAAAGAATTAGGGTTAGGACTAGGTCTAGTGTTAGGTTAAGGTTTAGGTTTAGGTGATGTTTAGAGGTAGGGTTAGTGTTAATGTCAGAGACAGGTTCAGGGGTAGTTTTAGGGTTAACATTAGGACTCATATTAGGACTAGGCTTAGGGCTAGATGTAAGGTTAGGCTTTGGTTTAGGTAAAAGTTTAGGGTTAGTGTTATGGCTCAGTTTTGTTTTAGGGCTAAGCCTATGGTTAGGGCTAGTTTTAGGATTAGAGTTATGGTTAGGGCTAGTGTTAGGGTTAGGTTTAGGTGTAGAATTAGGGTTAGATTTAGAGTTAGGTTTAGACCTAGGGTTAGAGCAAGGTGTAAGGTTATGGCTAGGGTTATTCTAGGGTAACTATAGAAATAAGGTTACAGTAAGTGATAGTGTTAGAATTAGGGCTAGGGCTAGGGTGAGAGTTATAGTTACTCTTAAAGGTAGGTTTAGGGTTAGGTTTAGGTTAGGGCTTGGGTTAGTGTTAGGGTTAGTCCTAGGGTTAAGGTTAGAGCTAGGGTTAGTGTTAGGGTTAGGTTTTGGGTTAGTGTTAGGATAGGTGATGGGGATATAACTAGGTTTAGGGCTAGGGAATGGGTTAGAATTAGGGTTAGGTTATGATTAAGGCTAGGTTTTGGGCTAGGATGAGAACTAGTGACCGTATTAGGGTTAGGGGTAGGATTAGGGCTAGGGCTAATGTCAGGTCTAGGGTTACAGTTACAGATAGGTATTGGGTTATGTTTAGGGTTAGGTCTAGTGTAAGGGTTAGATTTAGGGTAATGGTCAAATTTACAGGTATGTGTATTATTAGGGTCAGTGTATGGCTTAAGGTTTGGTTTAGTTTAAGGTTTAGGTTTAGGGCTCGAATTAGCATTAGGGTTAGAGTTAGGGTTAGGGTAATAAATAGGCTTAGGTTTAGGGTTCAGGTTAGTTTTAGGGTAATGGATAGATTTAGAGATTGAGATAGGGTTAGGGTTAAGCCTAGGTTTAGCATTAGGTTTAGGATTATGGTTAGGGTAATAGATAGAATTAGAGCTAGGGTTAAGGCTAGGTTTATGGTTAGGATTAGGGATAGGGTTAGGGTAGTGGATATAATTAGAGCTATGTTTAGTGCTATGGTTAAGGTTAGGTTTAGGGATAGTGTTAGGTTAGGGTTTGGGATAGGGCTAGGGTTATGTTAAGAGTAAAGGTTAGGCTTTGAACTAGGTTTAGGTGTAAAGAGAGGCTTAGGGTTAGGGTTAGGGCTAGGGTTAGGTTTCGGGTTACAATTAGGGCTATGTTCAGGCATAGGATTAGGGCTAGGTTTTGTGTTAGTTTAGGCCTAAGGTTAGGGCCATGGGTAATGTAAGAGCTAGGGTTATGATTAGGGCTAGTTTTAGGGTTAGGGTTATGGCTAGGTGTAGTGTAAAGATTAGGTTTTGTGTTAGGGTGAGCTTTGGAGCTAGGATTGTGTTAGTGTCAGGGCCAGTGTTCAGGTTAGAGTTAGTATTGTGTTAGCGACAGAATTAGGACTACGGTTAGGTCTAGGGATAGGGTTAGTTTTTTGGTTAGGTTAAGGGTTATTGATAGGGCTAGGGCTAGGTTGTTGTTCAGGTCTAGGGCTAGATATATGGCTAGATTTAAGATTAGGTTTAAGTCTAGGGCTAGTGTTAGGTTTAGGTTTATGTACAGGGTTACAGGTAGGGCTAATGTTAGGGTTCGGTTTGGGTTATGGTCAAGTTTAGACCTATGCTTAGTGTTAGGGTCAGAATAAGTGTCAGGCTTAGGATTTGGGTTTGGGTTAGGGTTAGAGCTAGAACAAATTTTAGGGTTAGGTCTAGAAATAGGGTTAGGTTTTGGGTTAGGCTATGGATTAGGGTTAGGACTAGGGTTAGCATTAGGTTTAGGGTTTAGCTTAAGGTAATGGATAGGGTAAGATCTAGGGTTAGAGCTAGGGTTAGGGTATGAGTTAGGGTTAGTTTTAGGGTTAGGGTTAAAACTAGGGTTAGCGCTCGGATTAGGGCCAGGTTTTGGGTTAGTTTGGGGCTAGTGTTAGGCCTACAATTAATGTATGAACCAGGGTTATGATTAGGGCTATTTTTGGGGTGTTACAGCTAGGTCAAGTGTTAGGGTTAGGGTTAGTGTTAGCGTGATGTTTAGAGCTAGGGTTAGTGTTAGGGTTAGGGTCAATGTTCAGGTTATAGTTAGGGTTAGGGTTAAACCCAGAATTATCACTAGAGTTAGGTCTAGGGGTAGGGTTAGTGTTTGTGTTAGGTTAAGTTTTATCATTAGGGCTATGGCTAGGTTTTTGTTTAGGTCTAAGGCTAGAGATATGATTTAGGATTAAGTTCAGGTCTAGGGCTAGTGTTAGGGTTAGGTTTAGGTATAGGTTTATTGCTATTGCTAGTGTTAAGGTTTGGTTTATGGCTAGGGTCAGTTTTAGACCTACAGTTACCATTGGGTTCAAAATAAGTGTCAGGGTTAAGGTTAGGGTTTGGGTTATGGTTAGAGCTAGAATTTGGGATAGGGTTAGGACTAGTAATAGGGTTAGAGTTTAGGTTAGGCTAAGGATTAGGGTTAGGCCTAGGGTTAGCATTAGGGTTAGGGTTAGCTTAGGGTAAGGGATAGGATTAGAGCTAGGTTTAGGGCTATGTTGAAGGTTAGGGTTAGGGCTGGTGTTAGGTTTAGGTTTAGGATTAAAGCTAGGGTTAGTTCTTGCATTAAGGTTAGGTTTTGGTTAGAGTTAGGACTAGTTTTAGAGTTAGGGCCAATGTATGGACTAGGGTTACGATTTCGACTAGTTATAGGATTAGAGTTAGGAGTAGGTCTACTGGTAGGGTTAGGTATAATGTTAGGGTGATATTTAAAGCTAGGGTTAGTGTTAGGGTCAAATTCAATGTCAGAGTAGTTTTAAGGTTAGGGTTTGGACTCAAATTAGGGCTAGGGTTAGGGCTAGGTGTAGGGTTAGTTTTTGATTTAGGTTAAGTTATAAAGTTAGGGCTATGGCTCAGTTTTGTTTTAGGCTAGGGCTATGGTTATGGCCAGTTTTATGCTTAGCATTAGATTTAGGGCTATTGTTAGGTTTAGGTTTAGGCTTAGGGTTAAATTTAGATTTAGATTTGGGATTAAATCTAGTGTTAGTTCTAGGTCTAAATATCAGGATACTGTTAGGTCTTTGTTGATGGCTAGAATTAAGGTTATGGTAATGGATAGGGTTAGAACTAGGAATAGGGCTAGGGTGAGAGTGAGAGTTAGTCTTATGGCTAAGCTTAGTGTTTGGGTAGGTATAGGACTTAATTAGGGCTAGGAATAGGGCTAGTTTTATGGTTATGTTTAGGCCTAGGGTTAGTTTTAAGCTTAGGGTTAGGTTTAGTGTAAGCAATTTGGTTAGAGGTAGGGATAGGGCTAGAGTGAAGGTTAGAATTAGGGTTAGGGCTAGGGTTTCATTAGAGTTATGATTAATGCTAGGTTTAGGGCTAGGATAAGGGCTAGGGTTTATGTTAGGTTTAGGGCTAGGGTTAGTGTTAGGGCAAATGTCAGGTCTAGGGTTACTGTTAGGGATAGTTTTAGGGTTAGATTTATGGGTATGTTACGTGTAAGTGTTAGGTTTAGGGTAGGGGTCAAATTTAGAGCTAGGGGTATTATTAGGGTCAGGGTCAGGTTTAGGGTTTTGTTTAGGTTAGGGTTTATGATTAGGGCTCAAATTAGCATTAGGGTTTGGGTTAGGGTAATTATAGGATTTGGTTTATGGTTCAGGTTAGATTTAGCATAATGGATATGGTTACGGTTAGGGATAGGGTTAGATTTAGGCCTAGGGTTAGCATTATAATTAGGGTTTTGTTTAGGGTAATTGATAGGTTTAGAGCTAAATTTAGGTCTAGGATTATGGATAGGATTAGTGCTATGGTTAGGGTTAGGTTATGGGTTGTTTTGTGTTAACTTTAGGGCTAGAATTATGGCTAGGGCAAATGTCAGGTCTAGGGTTATGGTTAGGGATAGTTTTAGGGTTAGGTTTATATATAGGTCTAGTATAAGAGTTAGGTTTAGGGGTAGGGTCAGGGTTAGAGCTAGGTATATTATCACGGGAAGGGTCAGAGTTAGGGTTTGGGTTGGGTTAAGGGTTAGGTTTAGGGCTCTAATTAGCATTAGGGTTAGGGTTAGGGTAATGATAGGGTTAGGTTTAGGGTTCAGGTTAGGTTTAGGTTAATGAAATAGGTTAGGGCTAGGGATAAGGTTAGGGTTAGGGATAGGTTTACCATTAGAGTTATGGTTATGGTTAGGGTAATGGATAGGGTTAGAGCTAGTGATAGGTCTAGGGTTATGTTTAGAATTCTGGCTAGTGTTAGGGTAAGGTTTAGGGCTAGGTTCTGGGTTAGGGTTAGGTTTAGGTTTAGGGTTAAAACTAGGGTTAAGGCTCAGATTAGGGCTTGGTTTGGGGTTTGGTTAGGGCTAGGATTTGGTCTATGGCTAATGTATGAAATAGTGTTGCAATTAATGCTAGTTTTAGGGTTAGGGTTAGGGCTAGGTCTAGTGTTACGGTTGTGTTTATGGTTAGGGTGATGTTTAGAGCAAGGGTTATTGTTAGGGTCAGTGTCAGATTCAGGGTTAGTTTTAGGGTTAGTGTTAGAACTTGAATTAGGTTTAAAGTTAGTACTAGGTGTATGGTTAGGGTTTGGTTTAGGTTAAGGTTTAGGGATATAGGTTGGTTTTGTTTTAGGGCTAGGGCTATGTTTACAGCTAGATTATGGATTAGCATCAGGGTTAGGGCTAGTGTTAGGTTGAGGTTTAGGGTTACATTAGGGCTAAATTAGGGCTAATATTAGGCCTAGGGTTAGGGCTAAATTAGGGCTAGGATTAGGGCTATGGTTAGTGTTATGGTTAGGGCTAAATTAGGGCTAGGATTAGGGCTAGAGTTAAGGGTTAGGGTTAGAGCTAAATTTGGGCTAAAATTAGGGCTAGGTTTAGTGTTAGGGTTAGGGCTAAATTAGGGCTAGTATTAAGGCTAGTGTTAGTGTTAAAGTTAGACCAAGGGGTTGGGCTAGAGTTCAGGTTAGCATTGGTGTTAAGGTTAAGTTTAGGGGAATGAGTGTTGCTATAGCTAGCTTTAGAGCTAGGGTGAGTGTTAGAATTAGGATTAGGACTAGTGTTATGGTCAGTTTAGAATTAAGGCTAGGATAAGGGCTAGATTAAGGGCTAGGGTTTCTGTTAGATTTATGGCTAGGACCAGATCTAGGGCTAATATCAGGTCTAGGGTTAATGTTAAGGATAGTTTTAGGGTTAGGTTATGGCTAGGTTTAGTGTAAGTGTTAGGTTTAGGTTAAAGGTCAGTTTTTTGGCTAGGGTTATTATTGGTGTCAGGGTCAGGGTTAGCATTTGGTTTAGCTAAAGATTTAGGGTTAGAGCTTGAATTAGCATTAGGGTTATGTTTAGGGTTAGGGTAATGGATGGGATTTTGTTTAGGTTTCAGTTAAGTTTTAGGGTAATGGATGGATTAGGTTTAGCAATGGGGTTAGGGTTAGCATTAGGGTTAGGGTTATGTTTAGTGTAATAAACTAAGTTAAGAGCTAGGTTTAGGGCTAGGTTATGGTTTGGATTAAGTCTAGGATAATGGCTAGGTTTAGGGATAGGTCTAGGGTGTGATTTAGGGTAAGATTTGAGGTTAAGTTAAGTGTTAAGTTTAGGGCTAGGGTTATAGTTAGGTTAGGGTAAGGGTTAGTGTTTGAGCTAGGGTTAGGTCTAGGGCAAAGGTTAGGTTTAGGTTTAGGTCTAGGTTTACATTTATGGTTAGAGTTAGGTTTAGTGTTAGGGATGGGGTTTTAATTAGGGTTAGGGTTAGGGTTAGGGTAATGGATATGGTTAGAGCTAAAGTTCAGGCTAGGTTTAATATTAGGATTAGGGCTAGGGTTAGGGTTAGGGTTTAGGATAGAGCTAGGGTTATGTTTAGTGTAAGGGTTAGGCTTTGAGCTAGGGTTAAGTTTAAGGCAGGGCTTAGGTTTGGGCTAGGTTTAGGGCTAGGGTCAGGCTGAGCCAAGTTTAGGCCTAGCATTAGGGCTAGGTTTTGTGTTAGGTTTAGGGATAGGGTTAGGACTATGGGTAATGTGAGAGTTAGGGTTATGTTTAGGGTTAGTTTTAGGGTTAGGTTATGGCTAGGTCTAGTGTTAGTTCTAGGTTTTGGGTTAGTGTCAGGTTAAAAGCTAGGTTCAGTGTTAGAATTAGGGTCACTTTTTGGGATAGGGTTAGGGTTATGGTTAGAGCCAGAATTAGGACTAGGTTTTGGTCTAGGGGTAGTGTAAGTGTTCGGTTTAGGTTAAGGGTTATTGTTAGGGCTAGTGCTAGTTTATGGTTTAGGTCTCGGCTATAGCTATAGCTATATTTAGGAATAGCTTTGTGTCTATGTCTAGTGTTAGGCTTAGATATAGGTATAGGGTTACAAGTAGGGCTAGTGTTAGGGTTGGTTTAGGATTAGGGTCAGGTTTAGACCTAGGGTTACTGTTAGGGTCAAATGAGGCTCAGGGTTACGTTTAGCGGTAGCATGAGGGCTAGGGTTAAGGCTAGTATTATTGTTAGAGTTTATGTTAGGCTAAGGATTAGGATTAGGACTAGGGTTAACATTTGGGTTAGGGTTTGGTTTAGTGTAAGGAATAGTGTTAGAGTTAGGTTTAGGGATAGTGTTAGGGTTAGGGTTAGGGCTAGTATTATGGTTAAAGCTAGGGTTAGGGCTCAGATTAGGGGTATAATTTGTGTTAGGGTTAGGGATACGGTTAGGACAATGACTATTGAATGAAGTAGGGTTATGATTAAGGCTGGGTTTAGGGTTAGGTTAAGGTTAGATATAGTGTTATGGTTAATTTAAGGTTAGGGTGATGTTTAGAGCATCAGTGTCAGGGTCAGGGTTAGTTTTAGAGTTAGTTTTAGGGTTAGTTTTATGGTTAGTGTTTGATTTAGGTTAAGGGTTAGGATTAGGGCTATGGCTTGGTTTTGGTTTATGGCTAGGGCTAGGGATATGGCAAGTTTTAGGATTAGCGTTGTGGTTAGAGGTAGTGATAGGGTTTGGTTTAGGCTTATTGTTACAGTTAAATTTAGAGTTAGGTTTAGATTTAGACTTAGGCTTAGATCTAGGATGAGGATTAAGGCTAAGGATAGAACTAGGGCTAGGACTAGGGCTAGGGCAAGATTTAGAGTTAGTCTTATGGCTAGGTTTAGGTTCAGGATAGGAGTAAATAAGGGCTAGGATTAGCACTAAGCTTTGTGTTAGGCCTAGGTTTGGGGTGAGGGTTAGGGTTAGGTTTAGGGTTATGTTTAGTTTTGGGGTACAGGATGAGGTTATAGGTAGTTTTAGTGCTAGGGTGAGGAATAGAATTAGGGTTAGGGCTCGGGTTATGGTTCGGTCTAGGATTAAGCCTAGGATTAGGGCTAGGATTACGGCTAGGGCTAATTTCAGATCTAATGTTATGGTTAAAAATAGTTTTAGGGTTAAGTTTATGGCTATGTCTAGTGTAAGGGTTAGGTTTAGGGTTAGGTTCAGGTTAATGCTAAGGGTACTATTAGGGTCAGTGTCGCAATTAGTGTTTTGGAGGTTAAGTTTTAATGTTAGGACTCGAATTAGCATTAGAGTTAGGATTAGGGTAAAGAGAGTGTTAGGTTTAGGTTTCAGGTTAGGTTTAGGGTAATGGATAGGGTTAGGATTAGAAATACAATTAAGTTTAAGCCCAGGTTTAGCATTAGGGTTAGGGTTATGGTTAGGGTAATGGATAGGGTTAGAGATAGGGGTACACCTAGGGTTATTGTTAGGATTATTGATAGGTTAGGCTTAGGGTTAGGGTTAGGTTTAAATCTAGGGTTATGGCTAGGGTTATAGTTACGATTAGTGAAAGGGTTAGGGTTAAGGGTAAATCTAGGTATAGTGCTCAGAATAAGGCTAGATTTGGGGTTAAGGCTAGGTTTAGGGTAACGGCTAATGTAAGTACCAGGGTTGCAATTAGGGCTAATTTTAGGGTTAGGGTTAGTTCTAGGTCTATTGTTAGGTTTAGGTATAAGATTAGGGTGATGTTTAGAGCTAGGGTTAGTGTTAAGGTCAGAGTCAGGGTCAGGGTTAGTTTTAGGGTTTGGCTTAAAACTCGAATTAGGGCTAGAGTTTGGCTACATGTAGGGTTAGGGCTTAGTTTATATTAAGGATTAGGGTTAGGTCTATGGCTTGGTTTTGTTATAGGGCTAGGCTTACTGTTAGTTTTAGGATTACCCTTAGGGTTAAGGCTAGTGTTAGGTTTAGGTTTAGGCTAAGGTTTAGGGTTAGATTTAGGGTTAGGGTTAGATCTAGGATTGGTGCTAGGGCTATGAATAGTGCTAGTTTAGACCTATGGTTTGGGCTAGGATTAGGGTTCCAGTAAAGTATAGGGTTAGAGCTAGGGTTAGGACTAAGGTGAGAGTTAGAGTTATTCTTTGGGCTAGGGTTAGGGTTAAGGTTAGGGATAGGGCAAAATTAAGTCTACAATTAGGGCTGGGGTTAGTGTTAGGATTAGGCCTAGGGTTATGGTTAAGGTTATAATTAAGGCTATGTTTAGGGCTAGGATAAGGGCTAGGGTTTGTGTTAGGGTTAGGGCTAGTATCATGGCTAGGGATAATATCAGGTCTAAGGTTATGTTTAGGGGTACTATTAGGGTTAGTTTTATGGCTAGGTCTAGTGTAAGGGTTAGGTATAGGGTAAGAGTGAGGTTTAGAGCTAGGGGAATTATTAGGGTCAGGGTCAGTCTTAGGGTTTGGTTTAGGTTTGAGTTTAGGGTTAGGGCTCAAGTTAGCATTAGGGTTTGGGTTAGGGTAATGATTGGATTAGGTCTAGTGTCAGGGTAGGTTTAGGGTAATTGATAAGTTTGGGGATAGTGATATGTTTAGGGTTAGGCCTAGAGTTAGCATTAGGGTAAAGGTTATGTTTAGGGTAATGATACAGTTAGACTTAAGGTTAGGGCTAGGGTTATGGTTAGGATTAGGTTTGATTTAGGGTTAGGGTGAGGGCTAGAACTAGGGTTTGGTTAAGGCTATGTTTAATATAAGGGTTAGGTTCTGAGCTATGGTTAGGGCTAGGCTGAGAGTTAGGTTCAGGATTAAGTCTAGGGATAGGATTACAGTAGTCTTTGGGTTAGGGTTAGGATTAGACCTAGGATTAGTTATAGGGTCAGTAAAAGGGTCAGGGTTAGTGTTATGGTTTTGGATAGGGTTAAATCTAGAATGAGGGCAAGGGTAAGGGCTATTAATAGGGTTAGTGTTTTGGTTAGCCTAAGGATTAGGGATAGTTCTAGGGTTACCCTTTGGTTTAGAGCTAAGGTTAGGGCTATGGTTATGGTTAGAGTTAGGGTTAAAGCTAGGTTTAGGGCTCCAATTAGGCCTAGGTTTTGTGTTAGGGTAGGGCTAGAGTTAGGGTAATGGCTAATGTAAGAACTAGGGTTATCTTTAGGGTTAGTTTTAGTGTTAGGGTATGGGTTAGATTTAGTGTTACATTTAGGTTTAAGGTTAGGGTGATATTTATAGCTAGGGTTCATGTTAGGATAGGAGTTATGTAAGGCTTAGTTTTAGGGTTAGAGTTGGGACTCAAATTAGGGCTAGGGTTACTGTTAGGGTTCAGATTAAGGTGAGGACTGTGTTTAGAGCTAGGGTGAATGTTATGATATGAGTCAGCATCAGAGTTGGTTTTAAGGTTAGGGTAAGTACTCGAATTAGAGCTAAGTTTAGGTATAGTTGTAGTGTTAGGGTTTGGTTTAAGTTAAGGTTTAGGGTTAGGGCTAATGCTCGGTTTTGTTTTAGTCCTAGGGTTAGGCTTAGGGCTAGTGTTAGTGTTAGGCTTAGGCTTAGAGTTAGGGTTAAATTTGGAATTAGGTTTAGATCTAGGATTAGAGCTAGAACTAAGAACAGGGCAAGGGTTATGGCTAGGTTTAGGGATATGGTAAGGGATAGGGTTAGAACTAGGGATAGGGCTTGGGCAAGAGTTAGTCTTAAGGCTAGGGTTAGGTTTAGGGTTTAAGATAGGGCTAAATTAGGGCTAGGATTAGGGCTAGGTTAAGTGTTTAGTTTAAGCCTAGGGTTAGGGTTAGGGTTAGGGTTAGAGTTTAGTGTTAGAGTTTAGAGTTGAGGTTTAGAGTAGGGGAAAGTTTGGGGTAAGGGATTGCTTTATAGCTAGGTTTAGAGGTAGGGTGAGGATTATAATTAGGATTAGGGCTGTGGTTAAGGTTAGGGTTATGATTAAAGTAAGGTTTAGGGCTAGGATGAAGGCTAGCGTTTTTTTAGGGTTTGGGCTAGAATTAATTTTAGGTCCAGAATTATGGATAAAGAGAGTTTTAGGGTTAGGATTATCAGCATGTCTAGTGTAAGGGTTAGGTTTAGGATTAGCGTCAGGTTTAAAGCTTGGGGTATTATTAGGGTCAAGTTCTTGGTTAGGGTTTGGGATAGGTTAAGGTTTAAAGTTAGGGCTTGACTTAGCATTAGGTTTAGGGTTAGGGTTATGGTAATGGATAGAGTTAGAAATCAGTTTAGGGCTAGTGTCATAGTCATGATTAGGGCTAGGTTTTGGGTTAAGTTAGTGCTAAGTTTAGGTTTATGGATAATGTAAGTACTAGCATTATGATTACGACTAATTTTAGTGTTTAAGGGCTAGGTTTTGTGTTAGGTTTAGTTTTAGGGTTAGGGTGATGTTTAGACCTCGGTTTAGTGTTATGGTCAGAGTAAGGGTCAGGGTTAGTTTTAAAGTTTGGCTTAAAACTCAAATTAGGGCTGGGGTTAGGGCTAGGTGTAGGGTTAGGGCTTGGTTTAGGTTAAGTGTTAGGGTTAGAGCTTTGGCTCATTTTGGTTTTAGGGCTAGGGTTAGGGTTAGGTCAATTTTTAGGATTAGTGTTAGGGTTAGGGCTAGTCTTAGAATTAGGCTTAGGCTTCAGTTTAGGGTTAAATTTAGAGTTAGGTTTTTATCTAAGGTTACTGCTAGGACTAAGGATAGGGCAAGGGTTAGGACTAGGATTTGGGATAGGGTTAGTTTTATGGGAAGGGATAGGATTAGAATGAGTGATAGGGGCAGTGTGAGAGTTAGAGTTATTCTTAGGGCTAAGGTTAGGGTTAGGATTAGGGATAGGGCTAAATTATGGCTAGGGTTAGTGTTAGGGCTGGGTTAGAGCTGGTTTTAGAATTAGCATCAGGGTTAGGGCTAGTTTTAGGCTTAGGCATCGAGTTAGGGCTAGATTTAAAGTTAGATTTTGATATAGTGTTAAAGCTAGGGCTAAGGATAGGGCAATTGTGATGACAAGGGTTAGGGTAAGAGTTAGGGTTACATTTAGGGTAAGGGATGTGGTTTTGGCTAGGTTTAGGGCTAGGGCAAGTGTTAGTATTAGGGTTTGGGCTAGAGTTACGGTTAGGGTTATGATTAAGGCTAGGTTTATGGCTAGGATGAGATTTGGGGTTTGCGTTAGGGCTAGGGATAGTATTAGGGTAGGGCTAATGACAGGTCTAGGGTTATAGTTAGGGCTAGATTTAGTATTAGGTTTATGGCTTGGTCCAGTGTAAGGATTAGGTTTAGGGTAAGATTCAGGTTTATATCTAGGGTTATTTTTAGGGTCAGTGTCAGTGTTAGGGTTTGGGATAGGTTAGGGTTTAGGTTTAGGGTAATGACAGGGTTAGTTTAAGGGTTTACGTTTGGTTTAGTGTAATGGATAGGGTTAGCATTAGGTCTAGGGATAGCTTAAGGTTAGGGTTATTGTTAGGGTAATGGATATGTTTAGACCTAAGGTTAGGGCTAGGGTTATGTATAGGATTAGGGCTAGTTTGGGGTGAGGGTTAGGTTTAAGTTTAGGGTTAAAGCTAGGTTTAGGAGTCAGTTTAAGGCTAGGCTTTGGGTTAGGTTATGGCTAGGGTTAAGGCTATGGCTAATGTATAAAGTAGGGTTATGATTAGCACTAGTTATAGGATTAGGGTTAGGGATAGGTCTAGTGTTAGATTGAGGTTTATAGTGATGATGAAGTTTAGAGCCAGGGTTAGTGTTAGGGTAAGAGTCAGGGTCAGGGTAAGTTTTTGGGTTAGGGTTAGGACTAGAATTAAGGATGTGGTGTGGGCTAGGTGTAGGGTTAGGGTTTGGTTTAGGTTAAGGGTTAGGGTTACAGATATTACTTGGTTTTGTTTTAGGACTAGGGCTAGTATTAGGGCTATTGTTAGAATTAGCGTTAGTGTAAGGTTTAGGTTTAGGCTTCGTGTTAGGGTTAGATTTAGAGTTAGGGTTAGATCTAGGGTTATGGCAAGGGCTATGAATAGGGCTAGGGTTAGACCAAGGGTTAGGGCTAGGATTAGGTTTCTAGTAAGGGATACAGTTAGAACTAGGGTTAGGGATAGGGTGAGAGAATTAGTCTTTGGGCTAGGGTTAGGGTTAGGTTTAGGGACAGGGCTAAATTAGGGCTAAGATTAGGGCTAGGGTTAGTGTTAGGGTTAGGCCTAGGGTTTGTGTTAGAGATAAAATTAAGGCTATGTTTAGGGCTAGGATAAGGGCTAGGGATTGTTTTAGGGTTAGGGCTAGGATTATGGAAGGGTTAGTATCAGGTCTAGGGTTAAGTTTAGGAATAGTTTCAGGGTTAGGTTTATGGCTAGGTCTAGTGTAAGGGTTAGGTAGGGTAAGAGTCAGGTTTAGAGCTAGGGGAATTATTAGGGTCACAGTCAGTGTTAGGGTTTGTTTTAGGTTTAAGCTTAGGTTTAGGGCTTGAATTATCATTCAGTTTAGGGTTAGCTTAATGATTAAATTAGGTTTAGGTTTCAGGGTAGGTTAAGGGTAATTGATAAGTTTGGGGAAAGCTATAGGGTTAAGGTTAAGCCTAGGGTTAGCATTATGGTAATGGTTATGTTTAGGGTAATGGATACAGTTAGAGTTAAGTTTAGGGCTAGGCTTATGGTTAGGATTAGGTCTTGTGTTAGGGTTAAGGTGAGTGTTAGAACTAGGATTAGGTTTAGGGTTATGTTTAGCATAAGGCTTAGGTTCTGAGCTATGGTTAGGGCTAGGCTGAGAGTTAGCTTCAGAGTTAGGTCTAGGGATAGGATTATGGTAAATTTTGGTTAGGTTGGGGGGTTAGGGTTAGACCTAGGTTTAGTATTAGGGTCAGAATAAGGGTCAGTGTTAGGGTTAGGGTTTGGGATATTGTTAGAGCTAAAATAAAGGCTAGGGTTAGGACTATAAAAAGGGTTATGATTTTGGGTAGTCTAAGCACTAGGCATAGGTCAAGGGTAACTCTTAGGTTTAGGGTTTCACTTAGGGTAAGGGATTGATTTAGACCTAGGGTTAGGCCTATGGTTAGGGTTAGAGTTCGAGTTAAAGCTAGGTTTAGGGCTCAGTTTAGGGCTAGTTTTTGTGTTAGGGTTAGGGCTAGGATTAGGGCAACAGCTAATGTAAGAACGAGGGTTATCATTAGGGTTAGTTTTAGGGTTATGGTTAGGGGTAGTTTGAGTGCTAGGGTTATGTTTAATGTTAAGGTGATATTTATAGCTACGGTTCTTGTTAGGATAGAAGTCAGGCTCAGGGTTAGTTTTAGGGTTAGCATTAAGACTCGAATTAGGTCTATTAATGTTAGTGTTCGGTTTGAGTTTAAGGTGGTGTTTAGAACTAGGGTGAGTATTAGGATAAGAGTCAGGGTCAGGATTAGTTTTAAGATGATTCTTAGGACTCGAATTATGGCTAGGTTTAGGTCTAGGTGTAGTGTTAGTGTTTGGTTTACGTTAAGGTTTGGGGTTAGGGCTATTGCTCGGTTTTGGTTTACTGCTAGGATTAGGGTTAGGGCTAGTTTTATGATTATCATTAGAGTTAGGGCTAGTGTTAGTGTTAGGCTTAGGCTTAGGTTTAAGATTAGATTTAGAGTTAGGGTTAGGGCTGGGACTAACTTTAGGGCAAGTGTTAGGGCTAGTGTTAGGTTTACGGTAGCGGATAGGTATAGAACTAGGGACAGGGCTAGGGCTAGGCAAGAGTTAGAGTTAGTCGTAGGGCTAGGGTTAGGATAGGGTTAGAAAAAGAGCTAAATTAGGGCTAGGATTAGGGCTAGGTTTTGTGTTTAAGCCTAGGGTTAGGGTTAAGTTTAGGTTTAAATTCAGGGTAAGGGATGAAGTTATAGCTAGATTTAGAGGTAGGGTGAGGGTTAGAATTAGGGTTAGGTATAGGACTAGAGTTAGGGTTATGATTAAGTCTAGGTTTAGGGCTAGGATGAGGGCTAGGTGTGATTTTAGGTTATGGCTAGGATTAGGGCTAGAGCTAATTTCAGGTCCAGAATTATGGTTAAAGATAATTTTAGGGTTAGGTTTATGACTATGTCTAGGCTAAGGGTTAGGTGTTGGGTTATGGTCAAGTTTAGAGCTAGGGGTATTATTAGGGTCAAGGTCTGGGTTAGGGTTTGGGATAGGTTAAGGTTTCAATTTGGGGCTTCAATTAGTTTTAGGTTTAGGGTTAGGGTATTGATAGGGTAAGGTTTAGGATTCAGGTTAGGTTTAGGGTGCAATGGTTAGGGTTCAGGATAGGGTTAGGTTTATGTCTAGGGTTATCATTATGGTTAGGGTTATGGTCATGGTAATAGAGTTAGAGATCAGTTTAAGGCTAGAGTTATGATTACAGTTAGGGCTAGTGTTAGGGTTAGGTTAGGTTTAAAGCTAGGGTTAGGGCTCAGATTAGCGCTAGGTTTTGGGTTATGTTTGGGCTAGGGTTAGGGTTACAGCTAATGCAAGTACTAGGTTTACAATTAGGGCTAGTTTTAGGGTTTTAGTGCTAGGTTTAGTGTTAGGGTTAGGTTTAGTGTTAGGGTGATGTTTAGAGCTAGAAGTGTTAGGGTCAGTGTCAGGTTCAGGGTTAGATTTAGGGTTCAGCTTCCAACTCGAATTAGGACTAGGGTTAGGTCTAGGTGTAAGGTTAGGGTTTGGTTTAGGTTAATGGTTAGGGTTAGAGCTATGGCTTGGTTTTGTTTTAGGGATAGGGGTAGCGTTAGGGCTCATTTTAGGATTAGTGTTATGGTTTGGGCTAGTTTTAGGGTTAAGCTTAGGCTTTGGGTTAGGGCTAGATTTAGAGTTACATTTTGCCTAAGGTTAGTGTTAGGGATAAGGATAGGGAATGAGTTAGCACTAGGGTTAGGGCTATGGTTATGGTTATGGTAAGGAATAGGGTTAGAATGAGTGATAGGGCCAGTGTGAGAGTTAGAGTTAGTCTTAGGGCTAGGGTTAGGGTTAAATTTAGAGATAGGGCTAAATTATGGTTAGGGTTATGTTAGGGCTAGGGTTAGGGCTAGTTTTAAGATTAGGCTTAGGCATTGAGTGAGGGTTAGATTTAGAGTTAGGTTTCGAACTAGGGTTAGTGCTAGGGTTAATGATAAGGCAAGGTTTACTACTAGGGTTAGGATTAGAGTTAGGGTTTAGTTTAGAGTAAGGGATGTGGTTATAGCTAGGTTTAGGGCAAGGGCAAGGGTTAGTATTAGGGTTAGAACTAGGGTTAGGGTTAGGGTTATGATTAAGGCTATGTTTAGGGCTACGATGAGGACTAGGATTTGTTTTAGGATTAGGGATAGTACTAGGGCTATGACTAATGTCAGGTCTTGGGTTACAGTTAGGGATAGACTTAGTGTTAGGTTTATGGCTTGGTCCAGTGTACGAGTTAGGTTTTTGGTTAGGGTCAGGTTTAGATCTATAGTGGAATCAGGGCCAGGATTAGGGTTTGGGTTAAATTAGTGTTTAGGTACAGGGCTCGAATTATTGGTAGATTTAGGGTTAGGGTAATGACAGGGTTAGATTTAGGGTTTATGTTTGGTTTAGTGTAATTTATGGGATTAGGGTTAGGCCTAGGGTTATCAGAAGGGTTAGGGTTATCGTTATGGTAATGGATAGGGTTATCCCTAAGTTAGGGCTAGGTTTATGTATAGGATTAAGGCTAGGGTTTGGGTTAGGCTTAGGTTTAAGTTTAGGGTTAAAGCTAGGTTTAGGACTTGGATTAAGGCAAGGTTTTGGGTTAGTTTAGGGCTAGGGTTAAGGGTACCACTAATGTATGAAGTAGGTTTATGATTACAGCTAGTTATAGGGTTAGAGTTAGGTCTAGGTCTAGTGTTAAGGTTAGGTTTACAGTGATGATGATGTTTAGAACCAGAATTAGTGTTAAGGTCAGAGTCAGGGTCAGGGTTATGATTTGGGTTAGGGTTAGACTATAATTAGGGTTAGGGTTAAGTTTAGGTGTAGGGTTAGGGTTTGGTTTAGGTTAAGGTTTAAGGTTAGGGCTATAACTAGATTTTGTTTTAGGGCTAGGGGTAGAATTAGGGCTAATTTTAAGATTAGTCTTGGGGACAGGGCTAGTGTAATGTGAGATTTAGGCTTAGGTTAAGGGTTTGGGATACTAGTAGAGTTATGGCTAGATTTAGTCTTAGGGTTAGGGTTAAATTTATAGTTAGGTTTAGATCTAGGTTTTGAGATAGGGCTATGTATAGGGCTAGGGTAGAGCTACGTTTAGGGCTAGGTGTATGGTGATGATCAGGGATAGGGTTAGAACTAGGTATAGAGCTAGTGTGAGGTCTTAGGGCTAGGGTTAGGGTTAGGGATAGGGCTAAATTAGGGCTTGGATTAGGGCTAGGATTAGTGATAGTGTTAGGCCTAGGGTTAGGGCTAGGGCTAGTGTTAGGTTTATGGTTAAGGTTAGGTTTAGGGTAAGAGATAGGAATATAGCTAGTTTTAGGACTAGGGTGAGAATTAGTGTTAAGGTTGGGGTTAACGTTAGGGTTAGGGTTATGATTAAGGCGAAGTTCATGACTAGGATGTGGGCAAAGTTTTGTATTAGTGTTAGGGCTAGGTTTAGAGCTAGAGCTAATGTCAGGCCTAGGGTACAGTTAGGGATAGTTTTACGGTTAGGTTTATGGCTAGGTCTATTGTAAAGGCTAAATTTCTTGTTAGGGTCATATTTAGAGCTATGGGTATTATTAGAGTCAGGGTCAAGTTTAGGGTTAGGTTTAGGTTAAGGTTTAGGTTTAGGGTTCAGGTTAGGTGTAGATTAATGGATATGTGCTATAATTAGGGTTCCACCTAGGGTTAGCATAAGGATTATAGTTATCTTAGGTTAATGAATAGGGTTAGAGCTAAGGTTAGGGCTAGGGTTATGGTTAGGATTAGGTCTAGGGTTAGGCTTAGGGTTATTGTTAGGGTAGGGTTATATTTAGCATTAGCTTTAAGCTTAAAACTAAGGTAGGGCTTGGATTAGGGCTAGGTTTTGCAATAGGTTAGGGCTATGGCTAATGTAAGAAGTAGTGTAATGATTAAGACTGGTTTTATGGTTAGTGTTAGGGCTAGGTGTAGTTTTAGGGTTAGTTTTAGGGTTAGGGTTAAGTTTAGAGCTAGGGTTAGTGTTAGTGTCAGGGACAGTGTTCGGGTAGGGTAATGGTCAGGGTTAAAGCCAGAATTTGGACTAGGGTTAGGTCTAGAGGTAGGGTTAGAGTTTGGGTTAGGTCAAGGGTTATTGTTAAGGCTAGGCCTAGTTTGTCTTTAGGACTAAAGCTATAGTTATGGCTATATTTAGGATTAGGTTTAGGTCTAGGGCTAGTGTTAGGGTTAGGTTTATGTATAAGGTTACTAGTAGGGCTAGTGTTAGGGTTTGGTTTAGATTTAGACCTAAGATTAGTGTTAGGGTCAGAATAATGGTCAGGGATAGGGTTAGGGTTTGGGTTATGGTTATATCTAGAATGAAGGCTAGGGTTAGGACTAGTTATAGAGTTAGGTTTTGGTTAGGCTAAGGATTAGTTCTAAGAATACGGTTAGCATTAGGGTGTGGGTTTGGCTTAGGGTAAGGGATAAGGTTAGAGCTAGGGTTAGAACTAGGGTTAGGGTTAGGTTTAGGGTTAAAGCTCGTGTTGGGGCTTGGATTACGGCTAGTTTTGTATTAGGGTTAGGGGTAGTGTTATGGTTATGGCTATTGTAAGTAATAGAGTTATGATTAGGGTTAGTTTTAGGGTTCAGTTTAGGGCTAGGTATAGTGTTAGGGTTAGGTTTAAGGTTAGGGTGATGTTTAGAGCTAGGTTTAGTGTTTGGATATGAGTCAGGTTCATGGTTATGTTTAGGGTTAGGGTTAGGTTTCAAATTAGGGCTAGGGTAAGGGCTGGTGTAAGGTTAGGGTTTGGTCTAGGGTAAGGATTAGGGCTAGGGGTATGGCTCGGTTTTGTTTTAGGGCTAGGGCTATGGTTAGGGCTAATTTTAGGAAGAGCATTAGGGTTAGAGCTAGTTTCAGGGTTAGGCTGAGGCATCAGGTTAGGGTTAGTTTTAGATATAGGTTTCGATCTAGAGTTAGTGCTAGGGCTAAGGATAGTGAAAGGGTTATGACTAGGGTTAGGGCTTGGGTTAGGGTTACGGTAAGGGATAGGGTTAGAAGTAGGGATAGATCTTGTGTGAGAATTATACTTAGTCTGAATTCTAGTGTTAGGGTTAGGGTTAGGAATAGGGCTATATTAGGGCTCAGATTAGGGCTAGGTTTAATGTTAGGGTTAGGGCTAGAGTTAGGGTTATGATTAGGGCTAGAGCTAGGATTAGGGTTAGGATAAGGGTTAGGTTTTAAGCTGCGGTTAGGGCTAGGGGGAGTGTTAGGTTTAGTGTTAGGTCTATGTTAGGGTTACAGTTATGGTTATGGTTAGGGTTGGGGTTAAGGCTAGGGTTTCATTAGGGTTTGGTTTAGTTTTAGAGTGATGTATTGGATTAGATGTAAGATTAGGTTTAGGGTTAAGTTTAGGTAATGGTTAAAGTTAGGTTTAGGGATAGGTTTAGTTTTGATTCATGGTAAGGTTTAGGGTTAAGTTTATGGCAAGTGTTAGGTTAAGGGTTAGGTTGAGGGTTAGGTTTATGGTTAGGGTTAGGGATAGGATTAGGTTTAGGGCTAGGGTTATTATTAGGGTTAGTGTTAGTGTTAGGGTAATGTTAGGGTTAGAGCTAGGGTTAGTACTAGGATTAAGGTTAGGATTAGGGCTAGGGTTAGGTTTATGTTTAGGAATAGGGTTAGGGCTATGTTTAAGCTAAGGGTTAGGCTTTGAGCTAGGGTTATGTGTAAGGCAAGGGTTAGGGTGAGGGCTACATTTAGGATTCTGGTTATGCTTAGGGTAGGTTTAGGCCTCAGATCAGGGCTAGGTTTTGTGTTATTTTTCGGCCCAGGGTTAAAGCTATGTGTAATGTAAAATCTAGGGTTCTGATTAGAGCTAGTTTCAGGGTTAGGGTTATGGCTATGTCTAGTGTTAGGTTTAGGTTTTGGGTTAGGTTCAGGTTTAGAGCTAGGTTTAGTGTTAATGTTAGGGTTAGCATTCAGGTTAGAGTTAGGTTTAGCGTGAAAGCCATAACTAGAACTAGGGTTAGGTCTAGGGATAGGGTTAGTGTTTGCTTTAGGTTAAGGATTATGTTAGGGCTAGGGCTCAGGATTTTTTTTTAGGTCCAGGTCTAGAGTTATGGCTATATTTAGGATTAGGATTAGGTCTAGGGCTTGTGTTAGGGTTAGGTTTAGGTATAAGTTGACTGGTAGGGCTAGTTTTAGTGTTTGGTTTAGGGTGAGGGTCAGATTTAGACTGAGGGTTTGTGTTAGGGTAAGGATTTGAGTTTGCGTTAAAGCTAGAATGAGGGCTAGGGTTAGGACTAATAATAGAGTTAGGGTTTGGTTTAGGCTATGGATTAGGATTAGGACTAAGGTTAGTATTATGGATAGAGTTTGGCTTAGGGTAAGTGATTCAGTTAGATCCAGGCTTAGGGCTAGTTTTAGGGTTAGGGTTAGGGCTAGGGCTAGGTTTAGGTTTTGGTTTACATCTAGGGTTAGGGCTCAGATGCGAGCTAGGTTTTCTGTTAGGTTTAGGGCTAGGTTTAGGACTATGGCTAATATAAGAACTAAGGTTATGATTAGAGTTAGTATTTGGTCTAGATCTAGTGTTAGTGCTATCTTTAGGGTTAGTTTGATATTGAGAACTAAATTTAGTGTTAGAATATAAGTCAGGGTCAGGGTTAATTTTAGGACTAGGAAACGAATTAGATCTAGAAGGTTATGGCTAGATTTAGGGTTAGGGTTTGATTTAGGTTAACATTTAGGGTTAGGACAATGGGTCGGTTTTGCTTAAGGGATAATTCTAGGGTTACGGTTAATTATATGATTAGTGATAATGTTAGGTCTAGTGGTAGGATGAGGATTAGGCTTAGGGTTAGGGTCAAATATAGAGTTATGGTTAGATCTAGGGTAGGGTATAGGGCTAGGATTAGGGCTAATGTCAGGGCTTGTGTTAGGTTTATTGTAATAGATAGAGTTCGAACTAGAAATAGGGCTAGGGGGAAATTAAGAGTTAATCTTAGGCCAAGGTTAGGGGTATAGTTAGGGTTAGGGCTAAATTAGGGCTAAGATTAGTGCTAGGATTAGTGTTAGGGTTAGCCCTATGGTTAGGGCTAGAGATATGGTTAGTGTTAGGATTAGGGTTAGTGATAGGGTTAGTGAAAAGGATGGGGTTATACCTAAATTCATGTCTAGGGCGAGGGTTAAAATTAGAGATAGGGCTAGAATTAGGGTTGGGTTAGGATTAAGGCTAGGTATAGGTCTAAGATGAGGACTAGTGTTTGTGTTAGGGTTAGGGCTAGGATTAGGGCTTGGGCTAATGTCAGGTTTGGGTTTATGGTTATGGTTAATTTTAGGGTTAGGTTATAACTAGGTCTAGTGTAAGGGTTAGGTTTATGTTAAGGGTCAGGTTTAAAGCTAGGTGTATTATTAGGGTCAGGGTTTGAGTAGGGTTTGGTTTAGGTTAAGATTTAGGGTTAAGGCTTGAATTAGAGTTAGGGAAAGGGTTAGGGTTTGGGTTAGGGTAATTGATATGGTTAGGCTTAGGGTTCAGGTTAGGTTTAGAGTAATGAATAGGGTTAATATTAGCAATAGTGTTAGCGTTAGGCCTAGGGTTAGCATTTGGTTAAGGCTTATCTTTAGGGTAATGGATAGGGTTAGAGCCAAGTTAGGGCTAGGGTTAAGGTTAGAATTAGGACTAGGGTTAGGGTTAGGCCTAGGGTTCATGTCAGGGTTAGGTTTGGGGTAAGTGTGAGCATTTGAGCCAGGATTAGGGCTAGCATGAGAGTTAGGGTTAATGTTAGGGTTAGGGTTAGGGTTATGTTTAGATTAAATTTAGAGTTTAAGCTAGAATTAGGGTTAGGGTGAGGGTTAGGGTTAGGGTTATGTCTAAGCTTATGGTTAGGGTTACAATAAGGGCTAGGTTTAGGGCTAGGATAAGGGCTATGTTTTGTGTGAGGTTTATGGCTAGCATTAAGGCTATGGGTAATGTAAGAGCTAGGGATATGGTTATGGCTAGTTTTAGGGTTAGGGTTATGGATAAGTCTAGTGTTCTAGTTAGGTTTTGGGTTAGGATAAGATTTAGAGCTAGGTTTGTTTTAGGGTAATGGTCATTGCTCGGATTAGGGTTAGGTTTAGGGTGAGGGCCAGATTTAGGAATAGCGTTGGGTTTAGGGATAGAGTTAGTCTTTACATTATGTTAACAGTTATTGTTAGGGCTAGTGCTAGTTTTTTGCTGAGGGCTAAGGCTAGATTTATGACTCTATTTAGGATTAGGTTTGGTCTAGTGCTAGTGTTACTGTTAGGTTTAGGTATAGGTTTACCAGTAGGGGTAGGGTTAGGGTTCACTTTAGGGTTAGTGTCAGGTTTAGACCTAGGGTTAGTGCTAGGTTCAGAATAAGGGTCAGGGTTAGAGTTAGGGTTAGAGCTAGAATTAGGGCTAGGGATAGGACTAGTAATAGAAATAGAGTTTTAGGTAGGCTAAGGATTATGGTTTGGACTAGGGTAGCATTAGGAAGAGGTTTTGGCTTAGGGTAAGGGATAGGGTTAGAAGTAGATTTAGGGTTAGGGTTGGGTTTAGTGTTAAACCTAGGTTTAGGGCTCAGGATAGGGCTAATATTTGTGTCAGCATTAGGGCTACAGCTAATGAAAGAACTAGGATTCTGTTTAGGGATAGTTCTAAGGTTAGTGTTTGGTCAATGTTTAGAGCTAGTGTTACTGTTAGGGCCTGAGAAAGGGTCAGGGTTACTTCTAGGGTTAGGGTTAGGACTCAAATTAGGGCTACATTTAGGGCTATGTGTAGGGTTAATGTTTGGTTTAGGTTAAGGGTTAGGGTTATTGCTCTATTTTGTTTTAGGGCTAGGGTACTGTTAGGGCTAGTTTTCCAATTAGCATTAGGGTTAGGGCTAGCGTTAGACTGAGCTTTAGGCTTATGGTTAGGGTTAGATCCAGGTTGAGGGCTAGGGTGAAGGTTAGGGCTAGGGTTGGGGCTAGGTATAGGGAAACGTTTGGGGTTATGGTTAGGGATAAGTTTAGAACTAGGGATAGGACTAGGGCGAGAGTTAGAGTTAGTTTTAGGGCTAGAGATAGTGTAAGGTTTAAGTTTTGGGCTAAATTAGGGCTAGATTAGAGCTATGGTTAGTGGTAGGTTTAGGCCTAGATTTAGGGCTAGGGTTAGGGTTAGCATTAGGGTTAGGGTAAGGTATGATGTTACAGCTACATTTAGGGCTAGGGCAAAGCATAAAATTAGGGTTAGGGTTAGAGTTAATGTTAGGATTAGGATTAAGGCTAGGCTTAGGGATAGGATTAGGGCTAGGATGTTTTTTAGGGTTAGGGCTAGGATTAGGAATAGGGCTAATGTCAGGTCTAGGGTTATGTTTAGGAATAGTTTTAGGGTATGAATTATGGCCAGGTGTTTTGTAAGTGTTAGGTTGAAGGTTAGGTTCAGGATTACAGCTAGGGGTAAAATTAGGGTCTGATTCAGGTTTAGGGTATGGGTTAGGTTAAGGATTAGGCTTAGGGCTCAAATTAGCATTAGGGTTAGTGTTAGGGTTAGGGTAATAGATATGGTTATGTTTAGGGTTAAGGTTAGATTTAGAGTAATGGACAGGTTTAGGGTTAGGGATAGGGTTAGGTTTAGGCCTAGGGATAGAATTCAGTTAGAGTTATGGTTAGGGTAATAGATTGGGTTAGAGCTACAGTTAGGACTAAGGTTATGGTTAGGTTAGGGCTATGGCTAGGGTTAGGCCTATGGTTAGAATTTGGTTAGGGTTATGGTTAGGGTAATGGATAAGATTAGAGCTATGGACAGGGCTAGGATAATCTTTAGGATTAGGGCTATGGTTTGGGTTAGATTTTGGGTTAGGACAAGGTTTAAGTTTATGGTTAGGTTTAGGTTAAGTGTTAGGGCTAAGGTTTGGGTTAGGGCTAGGGTTACTCTAGGGTTAGGGCTCTGATTAGGTCTAGATTTTGAGTTAGGTTAGGGCTATTTAGGACTATGGCTAATGTTAGAACTAGGGTTATGATTAGGGCTAGTGTTAAGTTTAGCATTATGTCTAAATCTAGTGTGTAGATTAGGTTTAGGTTTAGGGCGATGATTAGAGATAGGGTTAGTGTTACCATCAAAGTCAGGATCAGTGTTACTGATCAGGGTTAGGGATAGACTCGAATTAGGGCTAGGGTTAAGCCTAGATGTAGGGTTAGGGTTTGTGTAAGGGTTAGTGTAAGAATTAAGGATAGGTCTAATGTCAAGTCTAGGATTATTGTTTGGTAAGGGTTAGCATTAGGGCTTTGTCACAGTTTTGTTTTACAGCTAGGACTACTTTAGGAATAGCGACAGTGTTAGTGTTAGTGGTATGGTGAGGTTTATGCTTAGATTTATTGTTATGGTTAGATCTAGGTTTAGGGCTATGGCTAGGTTTAGGGCTAAGGTTAGGGCTAGTGTTAGAGTTATTAACGGATAGAATTAGAACTAGAAATAGGGCTAGGACAAGAGTTAGAGTTCATCTTAGGGCTAGGGTTAGGGTTAGGTTTAGGGTTAGGGCTAAATTAGGCCTAGATTTAGGGCTAGGGTTAGTGTTAGGATTAGGCCTAGGGTTAGGATTAAGGTTAGGGGAAGGGATGGGATTATACCTAGGTTTAGGGCTAGGGCAAGGGTTAAAATTAGGTTTAGAGCTAGGGTTAGGATTAAGGCTCTGTTTAGTGCTAGGATGAGTGTTTGTGTTAGGGCTAGGGCTAGGATTAGGGATAGGGCTAATGTCAGGTCTAGATTTATGGTTAGTGTTAGTTTTAGGGTTAGGTTATGGCTAGGTCTAGTGTAAGGGTTAGGTTTAGGTAAGGGTCAGGTTTAAAGCTAGGTGTATAATTAGGGTCAGGGTCCAGGTAGGGTTTGGTTTAGGTTAAGTTTTATGGTTAAGGATTGAATTAGCTTTAGGGTTAGGGTTACGGATAGGGTAATGGACAGGATTAGGTTTAGGGTTCAGGTTAGATTTAGAGTAATGGATCGGGTTAGTGTTAGCAATAGGGTTATTGTTACACCTATGGTTAGCATATGAGTTAGGCTTATCTTTAGGGTAATGGATAGTGTTAGAGCCAAGGTTAGGGCTAGGGATAAGGTTACGATTAGGGCTAGGGTTAGGGTTAGGCCTAGGGTTAGTGTCAGGTATAATTTTAAGGTAAGTATTAGTATTTGATCTAGGATTAGGTCTTGGGCGAGGGTTAGGTTAGAGTGTGGGTAGGGTTAGGGTTAGGATTATATTTAGGTTAAGGGTTAGAGTTTGAGCTAGGTTTAGGGCTAGGGTGAGTGTAGGATTAGGCTTAGATCTAGGATTATGGTTAGGGTTATGTTTAGGGCTAGGATTAGGTCTAGGATAAGGGCTAGGTTTTGTTTGAGGTTTAGGGCTAACATTAGGGCTGTGGGAAATATAAGAGCTAGGAATAAGTTTATGGCTAGGTTTAGGGTCAGGGTTATGGAAAAGTCTAGTGTAAGGGTTTAATTTTGGGTTAGGATGAGGTTTAGAGCTAGAGTTTGTTTAGTGTTAAGGGTAATTGTTCAGGATAGGGTTAGGTTTAGGGTGAGTGCCAGACTTACAACTAGCGTGGGGTCTAGGGATAGGGTTAGTCTTTAAGTTAGGTTAATGGTTATTGCTAGGGCTAGTGCTAGGTTTTTGTTTAGGGCTAGGGATAGATTTATGACTATATTTAGGATTAGGTTTTGTCTAGTGCTAGTGTTACTGTTAGGTTTAAGTATAGGTTTACCGGTATGGAAAGTGTTAGGTTTTGGTTTACTATTAGGGTCAGGTTTAGACATAGGGACTTAGTGTAAGCATCAGAAAAAGGGTCAGGGTTAGGGTTAGATTTAGAGCTAGAATGAGGGCTATGATAAGAATAGTAATAGAGTTAGGGTTTGGGGTAGGCTAAGGATTAATTTTAGGACTATGGTAGCATTAGGGTTAGGGTTTGGTTTAGGGAAAAGGATAGGGTTTAAGGTAGGGTTAGGGTTAGGGTTAGATTTAGGGTTAGGGTTAGAGTTAAAAAATAGGGTTAGGTCTCAGATTCGGGCTAGGATTTGTGTTATCATTAGGGCTACAACTAATTAAAGAACTAGGTTTCTGTTTAGGGTTAGTTCTAGGGTTAGCATTAGGGCAATGTTTAGAGCTAGGGTTAGTGTTAGGGGCCAAGTTAGTGCCAGGGTTATTTCTAGGGTTAGGGTTAGGACTCAAATTAGGACTAGGTTTAGAACTAGGTGTAGCTTTAGGATTTGGTTTAGGTTAAGGGTTAGGGTTATGGCTCAGTTTTATTTTAGGTTAAGGTAGATTTATGGCTAGTTTTCTAATTAGCATTAGGGTTAGGGCTAGTTTTAGGGTGAGGTTTATACTTAATTTTAGTTTTAGATCCAGGTTTAAGCCTTGGGCGAAGGTTAGGACTAAGTTTGGGGCTAGGGATAGGTCTAGTGTTTGGGTTATGGCAAGGGATAGGTTTAGAACTAGGGATAGGGCTAGGGCAAGAGTTAGGGTTAGTCTTAGGGATAGGGATGGGGATAGGTTTAGTGTTAGGGCTAAATTAGGGCTAGGATTAGTGCTAGGGTTAGTGTTAGATTTTGGCCTAGGTTTAGGGCTACGGTTAGGGTTAGCATTAAGTTTAGGGTAAGGTGTGATGTTACAGCTAAGTTTACTGCTAGGACAAGGGATGACATTAGGGTTAGAGCTAGGGTTAAAATTAGGTTTAGGGTTAAGGCTAGGCTTAGAACTAGGTTTAGGTCTAGGGGGTAGGGCTAATGTCTGGTCTAGGGTTAAGGTTAGGCTAGAGTTAGGAATAGGGCTATGGCTCAGTTTTGTTTTAAATCTAGGCCTAGGTTTAGGGCTAGTTTTATGATTAGTGATAGTGTTAGGGCTAGTGGTAGGGTGAAAATTATGCTTAGATTTATTGTTATGGTTAGATATAGGTTTAGGTCTATGGCTAGGGATAGGGCTAAGGTTAGGGCTAGTGTTCTGGTTATGGTAACAGATAGGGTTAGAACTAGAAATAGGGCTAGGGCCAGAGTTCGAGTTAGTCTTTGGGCTAGGGTCAGGGGTAGGTATAGGGTTAGGGCTAAATTAGGGCTAGGATTAGCGCTAGGGTTAGTGTTAGGGTTAGGCCTAGGGTTAGGGAGAGTGTTAGTATTAGGGTTAGGATTAGGTTTAGGGGAAGGGATAGGGTTATAGGTAGCTTTAGGGCTATGGCAAGGGTTAAAATTAGGGTTAGGACTAAGGTTAGGGTTTGGGTTAGGATTCAGGCTAGGTTTAGGGTTAAGCTGAGGGTTTGTTTAGGGCTAGGGCTAGGATTAGGGCCAGGGCTAATGTCAGGTCTAGGTTTATGGTTAGTATTAGTTTCAGTGTTAGGTTATGGCTATGTCTTGTAAAAGGGTTAAGTTTAGGGTAGGGGTCAGGTTTAGAGCTAGGTGTATTATTAGGGCCAGGGTCCTGGTAGGGTTTGGTTTAGGATAAGATTTAGGGTTAATGCTTGAATAAGCAATGGGTTACGGTTAGGGTTAGGGTAATGGATACAATTAGGTTTATGGTTCCAGTTAGGTTTACAGTAATGGATAAGGATAGTGTTAGTAATAGGGTTATTGTTAGGCCTAGGGATAGCATTTGGGTTATGTTTATCATTAGGGTAATGGATAGGGTTAGAGCTAAGGTTAGGACTAAAGTTAAGGTTAGGATTAGGGTTAGGGTTAGGGTTAGGCCTAGGGTTAATGGTAAGTTTAGGTTTAGGGTAAGTGTAGGCATTTGAGCTAGGATTAGGCCTAGGGCGTGGGTTAGGCTTTGAGTCAGGGCTAGGGTTAGGTTTAGGGTTAGGGTTAGGGTTAGGATTAGGGTTAGGTTTAGGGTTAGGGTAAGGCATAGGGTTAGAGTTAGTCCTAGTGATAGAATTTGGTTAAAGATATGGTTCAGGTAATGGATAGGATTAGAGCTACAGTTAGGACTAGGGTTACGGTTAGGTTAGGTCTATGGTTAGGGTGAGGCCCTAGGGTTAGAATTTGCTTAGGGTTATGGTTAGGGTAATGGATAGTTTTAGGTTAGACTAAGGATTAGAGTTTGAGCTAGGGTTAGGGCTAAGGCGAGGTTTAGCATTAGGGTTAGGTCTAAGGTTATGGTTAGGGTTATGATTAGGGCTAGGTTTAGCGTTAGGAAAAGGGATAGGTTTTGTGTGATGTTTAGGGCTAACGTTAGGGCTATGGGTAAGGTAAGAGTGAGGGATATGGTTATGGCTAGTGTTAGGGTCAGGGTTATGGATAAGTCTAGTGTTAGGGTGAGGTTTTGGTTTAGGATAAGTTTTAGAGCTAGTGTTTCTATTAGATTAATGTAGTCATTGGGTTAGGGTTATTTTTTTGGTTAGCGCCATAATTAGGACTAGCGCTTGGTCTAGTGATAGATTTAATCTTTATGTTTGGTTAAGCGTTATTGTAAGGGTAGTGCTAGATTTTTGTTTAGGTCTAAGGCTAGATTTATGCCTCTATTTAGGATTAGGTTTGGTCTAGTGCTAGTGTTCCTGTTAGGTTTAAGTATAGGTTTACTGGTAAGGGTAGTGGTAGGTTTCGGTTTAAGGTTGGGGTCAGGTTAGTGTTAGTGTCAGAAAAAGGGTCAGTGTTAAGATTAGGGTTAAAGCTAGAATGAGGGCTAGGTTTAGGACTAGTAACAGAGTTAGGGTTTGGGTAGGCTAAGGATTAAGATTAGGACTAGAGTAGCATTAGAGAGAGGGTTTGGCTTAGGGTAAGGGATACGGTTAGAGGTACAGTTAGATTAGGGTTAGAGTCAGGGCTCGGATTAGGGCTAGGATTTGTGTTAGCATTAGGGATATGGCTAATAAAAAACTCATTTTCTGATTAGGGCTAGTTCTAGGGTTAGCATTATGGCAATGTTTAGAGCTAGGGGTACTGTTAGGGTCTGACTCAGGGTCAGGGTTATTTCTATGGTTAGGGTTAGGACTCAAATTAGGACTAAGTTTAGGGATAGATGTAAGGTTAGTGTTTGGTTTAGGTTAAGTGTCAGGGTTAGGATTAGGGCTCGGTTTTGCTTTAGGGCTAGGGTAGGGTTAGGGCTAATTTTCCAGTTAGCATTAGGTTTAGGGCTAGTGTTAGGGTGAGTTTGGGGCTTAAGGTTAGGGTTTGCAACCAGGTTTAGGGCTAGTATGATGGTTAGATTTAGGTTTGGGGCTAGGGATAGGGCTAGGTTTGGGTTAGGGTAAGGGCTAGGTTTTGAACTAGGAATAGGGCTAGGGTGAGAGTTAGAGTTAGTCTTAGGGCTAGGGATCAGAATAGGTTTAGGATTAGGGTTAATTTAGGGCTAGGATTAGCCCTAGGGTTAGTGTTAGGTTTTGGCCTAGAGTTAGGGCTAGCGTTAGGGTTAGCGTTAGGGTTAGGGTAATGTATTATGTTACAGCTACATTTTGGGCTAGGGCATGGGATAAAATTAGGGTTAGGGTTCCGGTTAAGGTTAGGATTAGGATTAAGGCTAGGCTTAGGGCTAGGATTAGGGGTAGGGTTTGTGCTAGGGTTAGGGCTAGGATTAGGTCTAGGGCTACTGGCAGTTTTACGGTTATGGTTAGGGATAGTTTTATGTTTAGGTTTATGGCCAGGTCTATTTTAAGGGTTACATTGAGGGTTAGGGTCAGGTTTACAGCTAGGGGTATTATTAGGGCCAGAGTCAGGTTTAGGGTTAGGGCTAGGGTTATGGTTAGGATTAGGGCCATGGTTCGGGTTAGGTCAAGGTTTAGTTTTTGGGTTAGGTTTAGGTTAAGTGTTAGGGCTAGTGTTAGGCTTAGGGATAGAGTTAAAACTAGGGTTAGGGATCAGATTAGGGCTAGGTTTTGGTTTAGGTTAGGGATAAGGTAGGACTACGGCTATTGTAAGAACTAGAGTTAAGATTACGGTTGGTTTTAGAGATAGCATTAGTTCTAGGTCAAGGTCTAGTGTTTAGATTAGGTTTAGGTTTAGGGAGATGATTAGAGATAGGGTTAGTGTTAGGGTCAGAGTCAGGATCAGTGTTACTGATCATGGTTAGGGATAGGACTCAAATTAGGTCTAGGATTAAGGCTAGGTGTAGGGTTAGGTTTTGTATTAGGGTTAGGGTAAGAATTAGGGATAGGGCTAATGTCAGGTCTAGCGTTACCGTTAGGCTAGGGTTAGGGTTAGGGCTATGGCTCAGATTTGTTTTAGAACTAGGCCAAGGTTTAGGGCAAGTTTTAGGATTAGCGATAGTGTTAGGGCTAGTGGTAGGATGGGGTATAGGCTTAGATTTATTGTTATCGTTAGTTCTAGGTTTAGGGATAGGGCATGCATTAGGGTTAAGGTTAGGGCTAGTGTTAGGGTTACAGTAACAGATAGGGTTAGAACTAGAAATAGGACTGGGGTGAGATTAGAGTTATTCTTTGGGCTAGGGTTAGGGGTAGGTTTAGGGTTAGAGCTAAATTAGGGCTAGGATTAGTGCTAGGGTTAGTGTACGGTTAGGCCTAGAGTTAGGGCTAGGGCTATTGTTAGTGTTAGTGTTAGGGTTAGGGTTAGATTTAGGGGAAGGGATGGGATTATAGCTAGGTTTGGAGCTAGGGTTCGCATTCGAATTTGATTTAGGGCTAGGGTTAGGGTTTGGGTTAGGATTAAGGCTAGGTTTAGTGCCAGGATGAGGGTATGTGTTAGGGGTAGGGGTAAGATTAGGGCTAGGGCTAATGTCAGGTCTAGGTTCAAAGTAAGTGGTAGTATTATGGTTAGGTTATGGCTAGGTCTAGTGTAAGGGTTAGGTTTAGGGTAAGGCTCAGGTTTAGAGCTATGGGTTTTGTTAGTGTCAGGGTCCAGGTATGGTTTGGTTTAGGTTAAGGTTTATGGTTAAGGCTTGTATTAGCATTAGGGTTCAGTTTAGGATTAGAATAATGAATAGGGTTAGGTTTAGGATTCAGGTTAGGTTTAGAGTTATGAATATGGTTATTGTTAGCGAGAGGGTTAGTATTAGGCCTATGGTAAGCATTTGGTTTAGGCTTATCTTTAGGGTAATGGATAGGGTTAGAGCTAAGGTTAGGGCTAGGGTTAAGGTTAAGTTTATGGCTAGGGTTAGGGTTAGGCCTAGGGTTAGTGTCAGGATTAGGTTTAGGGTAAGTATTAGGGTTTGAGCTAGAGTTAGTTCTAGGGCGAGGGTTAGGGTTGGAGTCAGGGCTAGGGTTAGGGTTAGGGTTAGTGTTATGATTAGGGAAAGGGTTAGAGTTTGAGCTAGTCAGGGCAAGGGTTAGGGTTAGGTTTTCGTCTAGGGTTATGGTTAGGATTACAATTAGGGCTAGGTTGAGGGCTAGAATAAGGGCTAGGTTTGTGTGATGTTTTTGGTTAGCATTAGGGCTATGGGTAATGTAAGAGCTCAGGTTATGTTTATGGCTAGTTTTAGGGTTAGGGTTATGGATAAGTCTAGTGTTAAGGTTAGGTTTTGGGTTAGGGTAAGGTTTAGAGCTAGGGTTTGTGTTAGGGTAAGCGTCAGTGTTTGGGATAGTAACCCCAATCAGGGTAAGCGTCAGTGTTTGGGCTAGAATTAGGAATAGCATTGGGTCTAGGGATACAGTTAGTCTTTGTGTTAGGTTAAGGGTTATTGTTAGGGCTAGTTCAAGGTTTTTGTTTAGAGTTAGGGCTAGATTTATGACTCTATTAGGATTAGATTTGGTCCAGTGCTAGTGTTACTGTTAGGTTTTGGTATAGGTTTACTGATAGGGGTAGAGTTAAGGTCCGGTTTAGGGTTAGTGTCAGGTTTAGATCTAGGGTTTTTGTTAGGGTCAGAATAAGGGTCAGGGTTTGGGTTAGGGCTAGAGCTAGAATGAGGCCTAGGGTTAAAACTAGTAATAGAGTTAAGGTTTGGAATAGGCTAAGGATTAGTGTTAGGACTAGGGTAGCATTAGGGTGAGGGTTTGGCTTAGGGTAAGGGATAGGATTAGAGGTAGGGTTAGGAATAAGGATAGGGTTAGGGTTATGGTTAGTCTTAGAGTTAAACCTAGGGTTAGGGCTCAGATTAGCACTAGGATATGTGCTAGCATTAGGGCTACAGCTAATGAAAGAACTTGGTTTCTGATTAGGGCTAGTTCTTGGTTTAGCATTAAGGCAATGTTTAGAGCAAGGGTTAGTGTTAGGATCCATGTCAGAGTCAGGGTTACTTCTAGGGTTAAGTTTCACACTCAAATTATGACAAGGTTTAGAGCTAGGTTTAGGGTTAATGTTTGGTTTAGGTTAAGGGTTAGGGTTAGGTTTATGGCTCAGTTTTGTTTTAGGGCTAGGTTAGGGTTAGGGCTAGTTTTTCTATTAGCATTGCTGTTAGGGCTACTGTTAGGGTGAGATTTAGGCTTCAGGTGAGGGTTTGATCCAGGTTTAGAGGTAGGGCAAAGGTTAAAGCTAAGGTTGGGGCTAGCTATAGGGCTAGGTTTTGGGTTATGGTAAGGGATAGGTTTAGAACTAGGGATAGGTCTAGGTCGAGAGTTAAGAGTTATTCTTAGGAATAGGGATAGGGTTAGGTTTAGTGTTAGCTCTAAATTAGGGCTAGGATAAGTGCTAGGGTTAGTGTTAGGTTTAGGCCTAGGTTTAGGGCTAGGGTTAAGGTTAGCGTTAGTTTTAGGGAAAGGTATGATGTTACAGCTATATTTAGTGCTCGGACAAGGGATAAAATTAGGGATAGGGATAGGGTTAAGATCAGGGTTAGGATTAAGGCTGGGCTTAGAACTAGGATTAGGACTAGGAATAGGGCTAATGTCAGGTCTAGGGTTAAGGTTGGGCTATGGCTCAGTTTTGTTTTAGAACTACGCTTAGGATTAGGGCTAGTTTTATGATTAGCAATAGTGTTAGGTCTAATGGTCGGGTGAAGTTTAGGCTTATATTTATTGTTATGGTTAGATCTAGGTTTAGGGTTATGGCTAAGGTTAGGGATAAGTTTGGGGCTAGTGTTAGGGTTATGGTAACAGATAGGGTTAGAACTAAAAATAGGGCTAGGTTGCGAGTTCGAATTAGTCTTTGGGCTAGTCTTTGGGTTAGGGGTAGGTTTAGGGTTAGGGCTAAATTAGGGCTAGGATTAGTGCTAGGGTTAGTGTTAGGATTAGGCCTAGGGTTAGGGTTAGTGTTAGTGTTAGGATTAGGATTAGGTTTATGGGAAAGGATAGGGTTATAGCTAGGGTTAGGGTTAGGGCTAGGGTGAGGGTTAGAATTAGGGTTAGGACTAAGGTTAGGGTTTTGGTTAGAATTAAGACTAGGTTTAGTGCTAGGCTGAGGGTTTGTGTTAGGGCTAGGGCTAGGATTAGGGCTAGGGCTAATCAGGTCTAGGTTTATGGATATACTAGTTTTAGTGTTAGGTTATGACTATGTCTATTGTAAGGTTTAGGTGTAGGGTTAGGGTCAAGTTTAGAGCTAGGTGTTTTATTAGGGTCAGGGTCTGGGTAGTGTTTGTTTTAGGTTAAGATTTATGGTTAATGCTTGATTTAGCTGTGGGTTCGAATTAGGGTCAGGGTAATGGATAGAATTAGGTTTATGCTTCCAGTTAGGTTTAGAGTAATGGATAGGTTTAGTGTTAACAAAAGGGTTATCGTTAGGCCTAGGGTTAACATTTGGCTTAGGCTTTTCTTTAGGGTAATGTATAGGGTTAGAGGTAAGGTTAGGGCTAGGTTTAATGTTAGGGTTAGGGTAAGGGTATTTTTAGGCATTTGAGCTAGGGCTAGGGCTAGGGCGAGGGTTAGGTTTTGAGTCAGGGCTAGTGTTAGGTTTAGGCTTGGGGTTATCTTTAGGCTAAGGATTAGAGTTTGAGCTAGGGTTAGGGCTAGGTCAAGGGTTAGCATTAGGGTTAGTTCTAAGGTTATGGTTATGGTTAGGGTAAGGTTTAGATCTAGGGTTAGTGTTAGGTTCACAATAAGGTTCAGGGTTAGGGTTAGAGCAAGAATAAGGGCTAGATTTAGGACTAGTAATAGAGTTAGGGTTTGGGATAGGCTAAGAATTATAGTTAGGACTAGGGTATCATTAGGGTGAGAGTTTGGTTTAGGGTAAGTGATAGGGTTAGAGGTAGGGCTACGGTTAGGATTAAGGTTAGGGTTAATGTTAGAGTTAGGGTCAGGGTTTGCGTTAGTGTTTGGGTTTGGGTTATAGTTAGGTTAAGGTTTAATGTTAGGGTTAGGTATAGTGTTAGTCTTCAGTTTAGGGTTAGATTAGGTGAGTGTTACGGTTAGGGTTAGGGTCAGGGTTAGGGTTAGGGTTAGGGTTAGGGTTAGGGATAGAAACAGGGTTAGGTTTAGGGTTAGATTATGGTTTGTGTTAGGGTTAGGGTTACGGTTAGGTTTCAAGATAGGGTTAAGGTTAGGGTTAGTGTTCAGGTGAGGATTAGGGTTAAGGTAAAATTTAGGGTAGGGTTAGTATTAGGGTTAGGGTTAGGTTTATTGTTGGGGTTAAGGTTATGGTTAGGTTTAGGGCTAGGGTTTGTGTTAGGGTTAGGGTTTGGGTTACAGTTACAGTTAATATTAGGGTTACAGTTAGGTTTGGGGTTAGTGTTAGGGTTAGGCTTAGGGTTAGGGATAGTGTTAGGTTTAGGGTAAGTGTTTGTGACAGGGTTAGGGTTAGGGTGAGTTTTAGAGTTAGGTTGGGGTTAGGTTTAGGGTTAATATTATGGTTAATGTTAGGGTTAGGATTTCCTTTAAGAATAGGGTTCGGGTTAGTGTTAGGGTTCTGTTTAGGTTTAGGGTTAGGGTTAGTGTTAGGGTTAGAGTTAGGGTTAGGTTTTGGGTTAGTGTTAGGTTTAGGCTTAGGGTTAGGTTTAGTGTAGTTATAGAGTTATGGTTTGGGTTAGGGTTAGTGTTAGGTTTAGGGTTAAAGTTAGTGTTAGTGTTAGTGTTAGAGTTAGAGTTAGGGTTAGGGTTAGGTAATGTTTAGGGTTAGGTTATAGTTAAGGTTAGGGTTTGGATTAGGTTTTGTGTTATGGTTAGGGTTAAAGTTTGGGTTTGGGTTAGGGTTATTGTTCGGATGTGGGTTAGTGTTAGGGTTACACTTACGGTTGCGGTTAGGGTTAGGGTTAGTGTTAGGGTAAGGTGTAGGTTTACGGTTAGGGTTAAGGTTAATGTTATTGTTATGGTTAGGGTTAGGGTTAGAATTAGTATTTGGGTTAGGGTTAGAGTTAGGTTTAGTGTTAGTGTTAGGTTTAGGGTTAGATTTAGTGTTAGAGTTAGGGTTAAGTTTATGGTGAGGTTAGGGTTAGTGTTAGTGTTAAGATTAGGGTTAGGTTTAGTGTTATGGTAAGGGTTAGGGTTAGGGTTAGTGTTTGCGTTAGGGTTTGTGTTATGGTTAGCTTTAGGGTTAGAGTTAGGGATAAGTTTAGGGTTAGGGTTAGTGTTAGGATTCGGTTTAGGTTTATGGTTGTGGTTTGGGTTAGTGTTAGGTTTAAGGTTAAGTTTAGGGTTAGAGTTAGTGTTTGGATTAGGGTTATAATTATGTTTATGGTTACTGTTAGGTTTAGTGTTAGGGTTAAAGTTAGGTTTAGAATTAGGCTTAGGATAGTGTTAGGATTAGGGTAAGTGTTAGGGTTAGGGTTAGTGTTAGGGTTAGGGTTAGGATTTGTGTTAGGGTAAGGGTTGGGGGTAGGTTTAGGTTTAAGGTTATGATCAGTGTTAGTGTTAGTGTTAGGGTTATGGATAGCGTTAGGGTTACAGATAGATTTAGGGTTACTTTTAGTTTTAGGGTTTGAATTAGGATTAGAATAGGGTTATGGTTAGAGTTAGTGTTAGTATTAGTGTTAGGTTTATGGTTAACGTTAGTTTTGGGTTAGGGTTAGGTTTAGGGTTCCGGTTAGGGTTAGGGGTAGTTTTAGAATTAGGGTTAGAGTTTGCGTTAGGGTTAGTGTTAAGGTTAGTGTTAGGATAAGAATTATGGTTTGTGTTAGAGTAAGGGTTAGGTTGAGGATTTTTGTTAGGGTTAGGGTTAAAATTAGGGTTTAGGTTATGATTAGAAAGAGGGTAAGAGTGAGGCATAGGGTTAGAGTGTGGGTTAGTTTTAGGGCTAAGGGTAGTTTAGGTATAATGTTAGGGTTAGTGTTAGGGTTAGTGTTAGTGTTAGGATTAAAGTAAGGTTTAGGGATAGTGTTAGTGTTAGATTTAGGGTTAGAATTAGGGTTCAGGTTCATGATAGGGTTAGTGTTGGGGTTATGGTTAGTGTTTGGATTAGGTTAGGGTTAATGTTATGGTAGTGTTAGGGTTAGGGTTTGGGTTTCAGTTAGTGATAGGGATAGGGTTTGTATTAGGGTTAGTGTTAGGTTAGGGTTAGGGTTAGGGTAGGGTTCGGTTAGGGTTAGGGTTATGGTTAGGTTAGGGTTAGGGTTAGGGTTGGGGATAGGGTTAGGATTTGTTTTAGTGTTAGGGTTAGTGTTATGGTTATGGTTAGGGTTAGGGTTAGGGTTCATGTTATGGTAAGGTTTAGGGTGAGTGTTAGGTTTAATTTTAGATTTAGAGTTAGAGTATGGTAAGGGTTAGGCTTAGATTTAGCTTTAAGTTTAGGGTTAGGTTTAGGACTTGTTAGTTAGTCCTTGGGTTAGGGTTAGAGTTAGGTTAATTTTTAGTGTTAGGGTTAGGGCAAGTTCATGGTTAGAGTTAGAGTTAGGGTTTGTGTTAAGGTTATGGTTAGTGTTAAGTTGAGAGTTAGGTTTAATCTTAAGGTTAGTGATAGTTTTAGGGTTAGGTTTAGGGTTAAAGTTAGGGATAGGTTTAGGGTTAGTTAAGGGTTAGGGTCAGGGTTAGGTTAGGTTTAGGGTTATGGTTTCGGGTAGGGTTTGTGTTAGGGTTAGAATTACTTTTAGAGATACAGTTACATTTAGCATTAGGATTAGGGTTAGGGTTAGTGTTAGGGTTACAGTTAGGGTTAGGATTAGTGTTAGTGTTAGGGTTATGGTTAGGGTTACGTTTAGTGTTAGGTTTAGGGTTAGGGTTAGTGTCAGGGTTAGGTTTAGAGTTAGGGTTAGAGTTACAGTTAGGATTAAGCTTAGGTTTAAAATTAGTGTTTGAGTTAGGGTTAGAGTTTGTTTTATGGATAGTGTTAGAGTTAGTTTAGGTTAGGGTTAGGTTTAGGGTAAGGTTTAGGGTTAATGTTAATGTTAGGGTTATGGTTAGGGTTAGTGTTAGGGTTAAATTTAGGGTTAGGGTTAGGTTTAGGGTTAGGTTTAGGGTTAGTGTTAGCATTAAAGTAAGGATTAGGGTTAGTGTTAGAGTTTGGATTAGTGTTATGGTTAGGTTTTCTGTTAGGATTAGTGTTAGGGTTAGGATTAGGGTTAGTGTTAGGTTTAGGGTTAGGGTTAGTGTCATGTTTAGGTTTAGAGTTAGGGTTAGAGTTACAATTAGGGTTAAGCTTAGGTTTAAAATTAGTGTTTGGGTTAGGGTTAGAGTTTGTTTTATGGATAGTGTTAGGGTTAGTTTAAGTTAGGGTTAGGTTTAGGGTAAGATTTAGGGTTAGTGTTAAAGTTAGGGTTATGATTAGGGTTAGTGTTAGAGTGAAATTTAGGGTTAGGGTAAGGGTTAGTGTTAGGTTTAGGGTTAGGTTTAGGATTAGTGTTAGTGTTAAAGTAAGGGTTAGGGTTAGGGTTAGAGTTTGGATTAGTGTTAAGGTTAGGTTTTCTGTTAGGGTTAGGGTTAGGTTTAGGGTTAGGGTTAGCCTTAGTGTTAGGTTTAAGGTTAGGGTTAGTGATAGTGTTACTGTTAGGGTTAGTGTTAGGGTAACTGTTAGGATTAGTGTTAGGTTTAGTTTTAGGTTTAGGGTTAGTGTTAGGTGTAGGGTTAGGTTTAAGTTTAGTGAAAAGGTTAGGTTTAGGTTTAGGGTTAGGGTTAGGGTTTTTTTTTAGGGTTAGGGTTAGTGATAGTGTTAGTATTAGGGTTAAGGTTGGGTTTTGTGTTTGAGTTAGATTTAGGGTTAATGTAAAGTTTAGGGTTAGGTTAAGGTTTAGGTTTATTATTAGGGTTAGGGTTGGTTTAGTGTTAGTATTAGGGTTAGTGTTCGGTTTATATTATACTGTTAGGGTTAGGGTTAGTGTTAGGTTAAGTTTACGTTTAAAGTGTGGTTTAGGGTTAGTTTTAGTGTTAGGGTTATGGTTAGGTTTAGTGTTAGTTTTAGGGTTAGGGTTTGGTTTAGTGTGAGGTGTAGTGTTAGGATTATGGTTAGTGTTAGGGTTAAAATAAAGGTTTGGGTTAGGTTTAGTTTTTGGGTTAAGGATAGGGTTTGGATTCATGTTAGGGTAAGGGTTAGGGTAGGTTTAGGTTTACGGAAATGATTAGGGTTAGGTTTCGTGTCTGGGTTAGTGTTATGGTTAGGGGTAGGATTAATGTTAGTGCTAGGGTTGGGGTTTGTGTTAGTGTTAATGTTAGAGTTAGTGATAGATTAACGGTCAGAATTAGGGTTAGGGTTAGTGTTAGGTGTAGGGTTAGGGTTAGGTTTAGTGATAAGGTTAGGTTTAGAATTGGGTTTAGGGTAAGTGTTAGGGTTAGGGTTAGGTTTACTGGTAGTGATAGGGTTAGGGTTGCGGGTAGGGTTAGTGTTAGGATTAGGGTTAGTGTTAGGGTTACGGTACATGTTAGGGTTTGGGTTAGCATTAGGGTTAGGTAAGGCTTAGAATTGGGGTTAAGTTAGGGTCAGTGTTATGGTTTGTGTGTATTTGTGTTAAGGTTAGAATTAGATTAGGGTTACAGTTACAGTTAGAGTTAGGGTTAGAGTTATTGTTAGAGTTATTATTAGGTTTAGTGTTAGTGTTAGGGTTATGGTGAGGTTTAGGGTTTGATTAAGAGTTAGGGTTAGAGTTAGGTTTCGTGTTAGGGTTAGTGTTAAGGTTTTGTTTAGGGTTAGGGTTAGGGTTAGGTTTAGTGTTATGGTTAAGGTTAAACTTTGAGATAAAATTAATGTTTGGGTTAGGATTAGACTTAGGTTTATGATGAGTGTTATGGTTAGTGTTAGGTGAGGGTTAGGTTTAGGGTGAGGTTTAGGTTTAGTGTCAGTGTTACTTTTATGGTTAGGTTTAGTGTTAGGTTTACAGTTAGGGTTAGGGTTATTGTTAGGTTTAGGTTACGGTTAGGGTTAGTGTTATGTGTAGGGTTAGGTTTACGTTAGGGATTGGGTTAAGATTAGGATTAAGGTTAGAGATAGTGTTAGATTGAGGATTAAGTTTAGTGTTAGGGATAGGGTTAGGTTTCGTGTTTGTGTTAGGGTTAGGGTTAGTGTTAGCTTTAGGTTTAGGGATAGGTTTAGGGTAAGTGTTAGGGTTATTGTTAGGGTTAGAGTTAGTGTTAGTATTACTGTTAGGGTTAGGTTTAGGGGTATTGTTAGGATTAGATTTCATGTTTGGGTTAGTGTTAGGGTTAGTGCTATATTTATGTTTATGTTTAGGTTTAGGTTTAGTGTTAGGGTTAGGGTTATGGTTAGTGTTAGTGTTAGGGTTAGAGTTAGCTTTAGGTTTAGTTTTCGAGTTAGGTTTAGGGTTAGTGTTAGGGTTAGGTTTAGGGTAAGTGTTAAGTTTAGGGTTATGGTTATAGTTAGAGTGAGGTTTAGGTTTAGCTTTAGGGTTAGAGTTAGGGTTAGGATTAGGGTTAGAGTTTGTGTTATGGTTAGTGTTAGGGTTAGGTTTAGGGTTTGGGTTAGGGTTTGTGTTAGAGTTAGAGTTATGTCTAGGGTTAGGTTTATTGTTAAGGTTAGGGTTACGGTTAAAGTTACAGTTAGTGTTAGGTTTAGTGTTAGGATTAAGGTTAGGGTTAGTGTTAGGGTTAGGTTTAGGTTTAGTGTTAGTGTTTGGGTTAGGGTTAGTGTTAGTGTTAGGTTAAGGGTTTAGGGTTCATCCAAGTGTTAGGTTTAGGCTTAGGGTTAGGGTTAGTATTAGGTTTAGGGTTAGGGTTAGGAATATTGATAGGGTTATGGATAGTTTAAGGTTATTGTTAGGGTTAGAGTTAGGGTTAGTGTTATGCTTAGGGTTAGCGTTAGGGTTAGGGTTAGTGTTAGGATTAGGGTTAGGGTTAGGGTTATTGTTAGAGTAACTGTTAGGGTTAGGGTAAGTGTTAGGGTTAGTGTAAGGATTAGTTTTAGGGTTACGGTTATGGTTAGATTTAGAGTTAGGTGTAGGTTTAAGGTGAGTGTTGGATTTAGTGTTAGGGTTCAGGTTATGATGTGTTTTAGGGTTAGGGTTGTGTTAGGGTTAGTGTTAGGTTAATGGTTAGGATTAGGGTTAGGTTTAGGTTAGGGTTTGATTTAGGGTTAGGTGTAGTGTTAGGGTTAGGGTTAATAGTCGGGTTAGGTTTAGGGTTAAGGTTAGGGTTAATGTTAGGTTTAGTGTTACGGTCAGGGTTAGGGTTAGAATTAGTTGCTAGTGTTAGTTAAGCTTAGTGTTACTGTGAGGATTATGGTTAGGTTAAGAGTTAGGGTTAGGGTTAGGATTAGGGTTAGTGTTAGGTTTAGTGTTAGGGTTAGAATGAGTGTTAGGGTTAAAATAAGAGTTAGATTTAGGGTTAGTGTTTGGGTTAGGGTTAGGGTTTGTGTTAGGGTTAGAGTTAGGGTTAGGGTTAGGATAAGGTTTAGGGTTAGGGTTAAGGTAAGGATGAGGGTTAGTTTTGGTGTCTGGGTTAGTGTTAGGGTTAGGGTTAGGGTTAGTGTTTGGTTTAGAGTTACGGTTTGTGATAATGTTAGTTTTAGGATTAGTATATGGATAACGGTTAGGATTATGGTTAGGTTTAGGTTTAGTGTTATGGTTAGTTTTAGTTGTAGTGTTAGGTTTAGGGTGAGTGATAGGGTTAGGTTTAGGTTTACGGTTAGGATTAGTATTAGAGTTAAGGTTAGGTTTAGGCTTTGGATTAGTGTTAGGGTTAGGTTTCGTGTTTGCTTTAGGGTTAGGGTTAGTGTTAGGTTTAGTGTTAGGGTTAGGTTAGGATTAGAGTTATTGTTAGTATTAGGGTTCTGGTTAAATTTAGGTTTATTATTAGGGTTATTGTTAGGGTTAGGTTTAGGGTTAGGGTTAGTTTTAGAGTTAGGTGTATATTTAATGTTAGTGTTAGGATTAGTATTAGTGTTTAGGTAATGGTTTGTGTTAGGGTTACGGTTTTTGTTAATATTAGGGTTAGTGTTAGTATTAAGGTTAGGGTTAGGTTAAAGGTTATTGTTAGGGTTAGGGTATGGGTTAGGGTTCGGTTTAGGGTTAGTGTTAGGGTTAGGGTTAGGCTTAGAGTTAGTGTTAGTGTTAGTGTTGGGGTTAAGGTTAGGTTTACAGTAGTGTTAAGTTTAGGATTAGGATTAGGTTTGGGTTAGGGTTAGGGTTAGGGTTAGGTTTAGTGTTATGGTCAGTGTTAGGGTTAGTTTTAGGATTAGTGTTTGGGTTAGGGTTAGTGTTTGGTTTAGTGTTAGTGTTAGGGTTAATGTTAGGGTTATGGTGAGGTTTAGAGTTAGGATTATCATTTGGGTTAGGGTTAGGTTTAGGGTTAGTATTATGATTAGTATTAGTTTTAAGGTTAGTTTTAGGTTTAGGGTAGTATTTGTGTTAGGGTTAGGGTTAGGGTTAAGTATAGTGTTATGGTTAGGGTTAGGGTTAGTTTTATGGTTAATGTTCGGGTTAGAATTACAGTTAGTATTATGTAAGGGTTAGCATTAGGGTTAGGTTTGGGTTAGGGTTATGGATTGGGTTATGGTTTGTGTTAGGTTTAGGGTTAGGGTTAAGGTTAGATTTAAGGTTAGGGTTATGCAAACGATTAGGGTAATTGTTAGGGTTAGGGATAGAGTTATGGTTATTGTTAGGTTTAGGGTATAGGTTTAGTGTTAGCATTATGCTTAGGGTTAGGATTAGGTTTAGGTTTAGGGTTAGGGTTAAGATTCGTATTAGGGATAGGGTTAGTGTATGTGTTATGGTTAGGGTTAGAGTTATGGTTAGAGTTAGTGTTAGGGTTAGGGTAATCGTTAAGTTTAGATTTAAGGTTAGGGTTGGTGTTATGGTTAGTGTTAGGGTTCAGTTAGGGTTACAGTTAGTGTTTGGGTTTGGGTTAGTGGTTAAGGTTAGGTAATGGTGAGAGTCAAAGTTAGATTAGGGTCAGGTTTATGTTTATGGTTAGGGTTAGGGTTAATTTTTGGTTTAGTGTTACAGTCAGGGCTAGGGTTAGAATTAGTTGCTAGTGATAGGGTTAGGGTTTGTGTTAGGTTCAGAATTAGAGTTAGGGTTTCTGTTAAAATTATGGTTAGCTTACTGTTAGGGTTAGGGTTTGGGTGAGTGTTAGGTTTAGGGTTAGGGTTAGTGTTTCATTTAGGGTTAGAATTAGGGTTAGGGTTTCTGTTAAGATTAGGATTAGCTTACTGTTAGGGTTAGGGTTAGGGTGAGTGTTAGGGTTAGGGTTATGGTTAGTGTTTCATTTAGGGTTAGAATTAGGGTTAGTGTTAGTGTTAGGGTTAGGGTTAGGAATAACGTTAGTGTTAGATTTAGGGTTAGGGTTAGGGTTAGGCTTAGGGTTAGTGATAGAGTTAATGTTTTGATTAGGGTTAGTGTTAGTGTTAGTGTTAGGGTTAGGTTTAGGTAAGGGTTATGGTTAGGGTTAGTTTAGGATTAGGGTTATGGTTTTGGTTAAGGTTTCTGTTAGGGTTAGGGTAGGTTATACTTATGCTTAGTTTTAGGGTTAAGGTTAGGGTTCGTGTTCGGGTCAGTGTTAATTTTAGGGTTAGGGTTCAGTTTAGTGTCAGGGTTAGGTTTAGTTTTAGGGTTAGTGTTAGGGTTAGGGTTAGTGTTAGGTTTAGGGTTAGGTTAGGGATAGTGACAGGTCAGTGTTACAGTTAGGATTAGTGTTAGTGTTAGAGTATGGTTAGGTTTAGGGATTTGGTTAGTTTAAGGGTTAGGTTTAGTCGAGGCTTAGGGTTAGGGTTCGGTTAGTGATAGGGTTAAGGTTAGGGTTCAGTTTAGGTTTCATTTTAGGGTTGCAATTAGGGTTAGTGTTAAGGTTAGGGTTAGGATTAGGTTTAGGTTTAGTTTTAGTGTTAGAGTTAGGGTTAGGGTTACAATTAGTGTTAGTAATAGGGTTAGCGCTAGGGTTAATGTTAGATTTATGGTGAGGGTTAGGGTTAGAGTTACACTAAGGGTTAGTGTCAGGGTTAGGTTTAGAATTAGGATTAGGGTTAGGTTTTGTGTTCGGTTTATGGATAGGGTTATGATTAGGGTTATGGTTACGGTTAGTGTTAGGATTCAGGTTAGTGTTAGGGTTAGGGTGTAGGTTAGGGTTATGGTTAAGGTTAGGGTTAGGTTTAGGATGAGGATTAATTTAGAGTTAGAGTTAGGATTAGGGTTCATGTTATGATTAGGTTTAGGGTTAGTGTAAGATTTACATTTAGGGTTAGGGTTAGAGTTATTGTTAGGGTTAGTTTTAGGGTTAGATTTAGGGTTAGTGTTAGGTTTAGGGTTAGGGTAGGGTGAGGGTTAGGGTTAGGTTTATGGTTAGTTTTAGGGTTAATTTTAGGGTTAGGGTTAGTATTATGGTTAGCGTGGGTGTTACTGTTAAAGTTAGTGTTAGGGTTAGGTTTAGTTTTCGGTTTAGGGTTAGGGTTAGGTTTAGGATTCGTGTTAGGTTTAGGGTTAGGTTTAGGTTAAGTGTTAGTGTTAAGGTTAGGGTTATGGTAAGAGTTAGTGTTAGTCTTAGGTTAGAGTTAGGGTTAGTGTTAGGGTTAGTGATAAGTTTAGTGTTAGAGTTAGAGTGAGGTTTAGTGTTAGGGTTTACATTAAGTTTAGGGCTAGTGTTTGGGTTAGGGTTAGGGTAAGGGGTAGGTAAAGGTGAGGGTTAGGTTTAGATAAGGGTCAGGGTTATGGTTTAGGTTAGGGTTTTTCTTAGGATTAAGGTTAGAGTTATGGTTAAGTTTAGGGTTAAAGTTAGTGTTAGGATTAGTTTTAGGGTTAGGTTTAGTGTTAGGCTTAGGCTTAGAATTAGGGTTAGGGTTACTGTTAGGTTAGGGTTAGAGTTAGGATTATTGTTAGGATTACAGTATAGGTTTAGGGTTAGCCTTAATGTTAATGTTAGTATTAGGGTTAGGGTTAGTGTTAGGGTTAGTGTTAGGTTTAGGGTTAGGGTTAAGGTTCGCATTAAGGTTAGGGTTAGGGTAAGTGTTATGGTTAGGGTTAGGGTTACGGATAGAGATAGTGTTAGGGTTAAGGTCAGAGTTTGGTTTATTTTTAAGTTTAGGGTTAGTGTTAGCCTTAGTGATAGGGTTTGGTTTGGGTTAAGGTTAGTGTTTGGGTTAGGGTTAGTGGTTAGGGTTATGTAAATGTGAGTGTCAATGTAAGATTAGGGTCAGAGTTATGGTTGCATTAGGGTTTGTATTAGGGTTACGGTTAGAGTTATTGTTAGGGTTAGTGTTAGGGTTAGGTTTTATTTTAGTCTTAGGGTTATGGTTAGTGTTAGTTTTGCTGTTTGGGTTAGTTTTTGGGTTAGGGATAGCGTTAGGTTTAGTGTTAGTGTTTGGGTTAGGGTTAGGGTAAGTGTTAGTGTTAGTGTTAGTGTTAAGGTTAGGTTTAGATTTAGGTTTAGTCTTAGAGTTACGGTTAGGGTTTGGGTGATGTTGGGCTTAGTGGAATGGTTAGTGATAGGGTTTGTGTTACTCTTAGGATTAGGTTTGATTTAGGGCTATTGTTAGGGTTAGGATTAGGGTTAGGTTTAGGTAAGGGTTAGCATTATGGTTAGGTTAGAGTTAGGGTTATGGTTTGTGTTTGGGTTTGGGTTATGATTAGGGTGAGGGTTAGGTTTAAGGTTAGGTTTTGGGTTAGGGTTAATGTTAGGGTAGGGTTAGGGTTAGGTTTAGTGTTAGGGTTAGGATTAAATTTATAGTTCCAGTTAGGGTTTGTGTTAGGGTTACGGTTAGGTTTAGGATTAGGGTTCATGTTAGGGTTTCATTTAGGGTTAGTGATAGTTTTAGGTTTAGGTTTTGTGTTAGATATAGTGTTACGGTTAGGGTTAGGGTTAGGTTTAGGATTTGTGTTTTGGTTAGAGTTAGGTTTAGGGTTAGTGTTAGGGTTAGGATAAGGGTTAGGTATCATGATAGGGTTAGGGTTAGAGTTAGGAATAGTGTTATGGTTAGGGTTAGTTTAGGGTTTGTGTTAATGTTAGGGTTAGGGTTAGTGATAGGTTTAGGTTTAGGGTAAGGTTGAGTGTTAGGTTAGGGTTAGTGTTAGATTAAGGTTAGAGTTATGGTTAGGGTTAGGTTTTGTGTTAAAGTTAGGGTTACGGTTAGGGTGAGTGTTAGGGTTATGGTTAGGTCAAGGGTTAGTGTTAGTGTTTGGTTCCGGTTTATAGTTAGATTTAGGGTTAGTGTTAGGGTTAGGGTTAGTATTGGGTTTAGGATTAGGGATAGGGTTAGGTTTTCATTTAGAGTTAGGATTATTGTTTAGATTAGGATTAGGGTTAGGGTTAATGCTTTTTTTAGAGTTAGGGTTAATGTTAGTTTTTGGGTTAGTTTTAGGTTTGGGATTCGGTTTTGGGTGAGGGTTAGGCTTAGGGTTATGGTTAGTTTTAGGGTTCATGTTAGGGTTAGGTTTAGAGTTCATGTTAGGGTTAGGATTAAGGTTAGGTCTAGGTTAGGGTTAGGGATATGGTTTGGGTTAGGGTTTGTGTTAGGTTTAGTGTTAGATTAAGGATTAGTGTTAAAGTTAGGGTTAGGGTTAGTGTTAGAGTTAGGGTTAGGTTTTGTGTTAGGGTTATGTTTAAGGTTATGATTAGAGTTATGGTTGTGTTTAGTGTTAGGGATAGGTTTATGTTAGGGCTAGGGTTACGTTTAAGTTTAGGGTTAGGTTAGGTTTAGCGTTAGAATTAGGGTTCGTGTTAGGGTTAGGGTTTGGGTTAGTGTTAGGTTTATGTTTATGTTTAGGGTTAGGGTTAGTGTTAGGGTAAGTTTTAGGGATAGGGTAAGAGTGAGGGTTAGGTTTATGGTTACCATTAGAGTTAGTGTTAGCGTTAGTGTTAGGATTAGGGTTAGGTTAAGGTTAGGATTAGGTCATAGGTTTAGGGTTACTTTTAAGGTTTGGGTTAGGGTTAGGATTCGTGTTTGGGTTAGGATTAGGGTTAAGTAAGGGTGTGGGTTAGGGTTAGATTAGGTTCAGGGTTATGGTTTTGTTAGGGTTTGTGTTAGGGTTAAAATTAGACTTAGTGTTAGTGTTATGGTTAGGGTTAGAGTTACTTTTAGAGTTAAATTTAGGATGACGATTAGGATTAGTGTTAGGTTTAGGTTTAGGGTTTAGTTTAGGGTTGGGCTTAGTGGATTGGTTAGGGTCACGGTTCATGTAAGGATAGGGTTAAAGTTAGTGTCAGGGTTATTGTTAGGTTTAGAATTAGGGTTAGGATTAGAAAACGGTTAGGATTAGGGTTAGATTTAAGGTAGGGTTAGGTTTAAGGTTAGGGTTAAGGTTAGGGTTAGTGTTAGGGTTAGTGTTAGTGTTAGGGTTAGAGTAAGGTTTAGTGTTAGTTTTAGGTTTAGGGTTAGGTTTAGGGTTAGTGTTAGGGTTAAAGTTAGGGTTATGGTTAGAGTTAGTGTTAGGGTTAGTGTTAGGGTTAGGGTTTGTGTTAGTCTTAGGGTTATGGTTAGTGTTAGTTTTGGTGTTTGGGTTAGTTTTAGGGTTAGGGATAGTGTTAGATTTAGTATTAGGGTTAAGGTTAGGGTTTGGGTAAAGGTTAGAATTAGTGGTAGGGTTAGGGTTAAGATTAGGGTTTGTGTCAGGGTTAGGTTTAGGTTTAGGTTTAATGTTAGTGTTAGTGTTAGTGATAGTTTTACTGTTAGTGTTAGGGTAAGGGTTAGGGTTAAGGTTAGGTGTTAAGGTTAGTGATAGATTTAGGATTAGGTTTTGTGTTGGAAGTACAGTTAGGTTTAGGGTTAGTGTTAAAATTAGGGTTTGGGTTAGGGTTTGTGTTAGTGTTTGTGTTAGAGTTAGTGTTAGGTTTAGGATTACAGTTAAAGTTAGTGTTAGGGTTAGTGTTAGGGTTACAGTTAGGGTTAGGTTTAGGTTTAGAATTAGGGTTAAGTTTAGGGATAGGTTTAGTATTATTAAGAGTTAGGTTTAAGGTTAGGTTTCTGGTTAGTGTTAGGGTTAGTTTTAGATTTAGGATTAGTGTTAGGGTTAGGGTTAGGATTTGTGTTAGGGTTAGGGTTAAGGTTAGTGTAATTGTTAGGGCTACGGTTAGGATAGGGTTAGGGTTAGGATTAGTGTTAGTGTTAGGTGTTTGTGTTAGAGTTAGTGTTAGGATATAGTTAGGGTTAGGGTTTGGGTTAGTGTTAGAGTTAGGGTTAGGGTTAGGGTTAGATTTAGTGTTAGTGTTAGGGTTACGGTTAGGGCTGGTGTTGGGGTTCGGGTTAGTGTTAGGTTTAGGGTTAGGGTTAGTGTTAGAGTTAGGTAAGGGTTAGGGTTCATGTTATGTTTGTCTCAGGGTTATGGTTTAGGTTAGGGTTTTTGTTAAGGTTAGGGTTAGAGTTAGTGTTAGTGTTAGGATTAGGGTTAGGTTTAGGTTTAGTGTTAGGGTTAGGTTTAGGGTTTGATTTAGGGTTAGGCTTACTGGTATGGTTAGTGTTTATGTTCGTGTTAAGGTTAGCGTTAGGTTTAGTGTTAGGATTAGTCTTAGGGATAGGTTACAGTAAGGTAAGCATTAGTGTGTGGTTAGGGTTTGGAGTATGGTTGGGTTAGGGTTTGTGTTAGGGTTAGGGTTAGTGTTAGGTTTAGGATTACAGTTAGTGATAGTGTTATAGTTAGTGTTAGGGTTACAGTTAGGGTTAGGTTTAGTATTAGGGTTAGGTTTAGGTTTAGTGTTAGGTTTAGACTTAGGGTTAGTGTTAGTTTTAGGGTCAGGGTTAGGGTTAGGGTTAGGTTTATTTTTAGGATTAGAATTAGGGTTAGGGTTAGCATTAAGTTTAGGTTTAGGGTTAGGGTTAGGGTTATTGTTAGGATTAGTGTTAGGTTTAGAGTTATGGTTAGTGTTCGTTTTACGGTTAGGGTTAGCATTAGGGTTAGGATAAATGTTAAGGTTAGAATATGGATTACAGTTAGATTTAGAGTTAGGGTTAGGGTTAGGTTTAGGTTCAGGGTTTGGATTTGGTTTATGGGTAGTATTAGGGTTAGGTTTAGTGTTAGTGTTAGGGTTAGGGTTAGATAAGGTTAGGGTTCGGTTTAGGTTAGGGTAAGCGTTATGGTTTGGTTTAGGGTTTGTGTTAGGGTTAGGGTTAGAGTTAGTGTTATTGTTAGGATTTGGGTTAGGGTTAAGTTTACGGTTAGTTTTATGGTTAGGGTTAGGGTTAGTTTTAGGGTTAGTGTTAGGGTTAGGGTTTGGGTGAAGATTAGGGTTAGTGGTATAAATAGGTTTAGGGTTCATGTTAGGGTAAGGGTTAGTGTTCGGTTTAGGATTAGTAATAGGTTTATGTAAGGGTTAGCATTAGGTATGGTAGGGTTACGTTTTGGGTTAGGGTTTGTGTTAGTATTAGTGTTAGGCTTAGGTTAAGATTAAAATTAGGATTAGGGTTAGTTTTAAGGTTTGTGTTAGTGTTAGGGTTAGGTTTAGGTTTAGGGTTTGTGTTAGTATTAGTGTTAGGCTTAGGTTAAGGTTAAAATTAGGATTAGGGTTAGTTTTAGGGTTTGTGTTAGTGTTAGGGTTAGGTTTAGGTTTAGGGTTCATGTTAGGGTTATGGTTAGGGTTAGCGTTAGGGTTAGTTTTAGGTTTAGGTATAAAGTTAGGGTTAGGGTTAGGCTGAGTGTTACCATTAGGGTTCAGATTAGTGTTAGAATTAATGTTTGGTTTAGGGTTAGAGTTAGGTTTAGGGTTAGTGTTAAGGTTAGTGTTAGGGATAGGGTTAGGTTTAGTGTTAGTATTAGGGCTCGATTTAGCATAAGGGTTAAGGTTACATTTAGGGTAATGATACTTTTAGGGCTAGGGTTCAGGTTAGGTTTAGTGTAATAGAGAGGTTATTTTTAATGATAGTGCTAGGGTCAGGCTGAGGATTATAATTAGGGTTAGTGTTTGGGTTTGGGTAATGGATAGGGTAGAGCTAGGGTTAGGGCTAGGTTTATGGCTAGAGTCAGGGCTAGGGATAGGGTTAGGTTTAGGGTAAGGGTTAGGGCTAGGTTTAGGGTTCGAGTTAGGATTAAAGCTAGGATTGGGTCTTGGATTAGGGCTAGGTTTTTGGTTACATTAGGGCTCTTCTTAGGGATACGGCTAATGTAAGAACTAAGGTTATGATTAGGGCTAGTTTTAGGGTTACATTTAGGACTAAGTCTAGTTTTAGGATTAGGTTTATGTTTAGGGTGATATTTTGAACTAGGGTTAGTGTTAGGGTTAGAGTCAGTGTGTCACGTTTCGTTTTATGGTAAGGGACTCAAATTAGGGGTAGGATTAGGGTTAGATGTAGGGTTAGGATTTGGTTTAGGTTAAGGTTTAGGTTAGTCCTATGGCTCGGTTTTGTTTTAGGATTAAAGCTAAAGTTAATGGTCATTTTATGATTCGCGTTAGTGTTATTGCTATTGATAGGGTGAGTTTAGGATTAGGAGTAGATTTAGAGTTATGGTTAATTCTAGGGTTAGGGCTATGGCTAGTGTTAGAGCTAAGATTAGGGCTAGTGTTTTGGTTATGCTAAAGGATAGGGTTAGAACTAGGAATAGGGCTATGTCAAGAGTTAGAGTTAGTCTTAGGTCTAGAGTTTGGGATAGGGTTAGGGCTAAATTAGGGCTAGAAATAGGTCTAAGGTTAGTGTAAGGCTTAGGCCTAGGATTAGTGCTATGTTTATGGTTAGGTTTAGGAGAAGGGATGCCTGTTTGATTTCCACCTCCATTTCCATTTACCCATAGGTGTCAAAATAAAGTGAAACCTTAAAATACAAAGTGTTCATGATAGTGAACCATTGAATTGAGAAGAACATACCTTGGGAGCATACTAAGGATAGATAAAAGATGACTCCTGCCCAGTATCAAACAAATTTGAACAAAATTAATTCTCACCCTATCATTACCTCTAACCCTAGCCGTAGCCGTAACACTAAACCTAACATTAACCCTAACCTGATTAGAGAACCATTGATCCTAGAATTCCCACACTTGGGGAACCTTGTGGGGCAAGCATAGTGATGAATCCTATGCAACATCAAACAAATCTGATCAAATAATTATGGAAGGTATTTCAGTGCATGCATATTTCCCTGCTTTCTCCTAAAGGGCTCTTGGATAAAGTTGTTTTTGCATGCTTAAGCATAGGCCTACTTTTACAAGGAACATACCAGAGTCCCTAGAGAGAACTGATTGAGTGTGTGAAGTTACAAGCAGCTAGCACAAACCCTGTTTGATTTTCAACTCCATTAACTTTCCTGTATAGGTCAAAATGAAGTGAAATCTTAAAATAAAAAAAAAAATGTTCCTGACAGCAAACTTGTGAATGGAGAAGGCATAAATCTGGGGAACAGAGTAAATCTAGCTGAAAGATAAATCCTGCCAAGTATCAAAGAAATTTGAATAAAACTAACTCTATCCCTAACACTAACTCTAACCCTAGCTCTTCCCGTAACCCTAACATTTTTATGAAACCTTTGACCATAGAATTTCCGAACTTGGGCAGCCTAGTGGGGCAAGCTAAGGGATGGATGCTGTGCAATATCAAAGAAATCTGTCCAAAAATTTGATGGAGTATATGAGTACATGCATATTTCCCTGTTATCTCCTAAAGGACTCTTGGGAAAAGTTGTTTTTACATGCTTCAGCTTAGGCCTACTATCACAAGAACAAACCAGAGATTGCTCACAGAGAATTGATGGAGTGTGAAGTTTCAAGCAGCTAGCACCAATGCTGTTTGATTTTCAGCTCCATTTACATTTACATGTATAGGACAAAATGAACTGAAACTTTAAAATACAAACTGTTCCTTACAGTGAACCATTGAACCTAGGAGGCCCAAAAAAGATAGAGTATAGTAAGGATAGGAGAAAAATGAATCCTGCCCAGTATCAAAGAATTTGAAAAAAAAAAAAAGTAACTCTAATCCTAATACTAGCTCTAACACTAGCCCCAAGACTGTCCTTAACACAAACCCTAACCTGATCGAAAAACTGATGATCCTAGAAGTCCAAAACTTGGGGAGACTAGTGGGATAAGCTCTCAGATGAATCCTATGCAGTATCAAAGAAATATGACCAAATAATTGAGGTGGTATTTCTCTGTTTTCTGCTAAAGAGCTCTCAGATAAAGTTGTTTTTGCCATCTTCATTTTAGGGCTACTTTCACAAGGAACAAACCAGAGAGTTCCCACAGAGAACTGATTCAGTGTTTGAAGTTTCAAGCAGCTAGAACAAACCCAGTTTGATTTCAACCTCCATTTTAATTTACCTATATAGGTCAATATGAAGTGAAACCTTAACATACAGAGTGTCCCTGTTAGTGAACCTTTGAAATGAGAAGGCCCAAACCTGAGGAATATATTAAGGATAGGTAAAAGATGACTCCTTCCAAGTATCAAAGAAATTTGTACAAAACTTACTCTCACCCTAACACTACATCTAACCCTAGCCCTAACCCTAAAACTAACACTAACCCTAACCTGATTAGAGAACCATTGATCCTAGAAGTCCCACACTTGGAGAGCTTTGTGGGGAAAGCTAAATAATGAATCCTATTCAGTATCAAACAAATCTGACAAAATAATTATGACAGGAATTTCAGAGCATGCATATTTCCTGCTTTCTCCTAAAGGACTCTCAGATAAAGTTATTTTGCATGCTTCAGCTTAGGCCTACACTCACAAAGAACTGAGGGTGTGTGTGCAGTTTCAAGCAGCTAGCATAAACTCTGTTTGATTTCCAGGTCCATTTACATTTACTCGCATAGGTCAAAATGAAGTAAAATGAAAACATTAACTATTTCGGACACCAAACTGTTGAACCAAGAGGCCTAAATCTGGGAAACAGAGTAAGGTTAGTTAAAGATGAATCCTGGATTGTATCAAAGAAATTTGAATAAAGTAACTCTAACCCTAATACTACCTCTATACTGAGCCCTAATCCTAACCCTAAACATTAACATAGCCCTATCCCTAACCCTAACTTTAACCTTAATTTTAACTGTAACCATTGCCCAAACCCTAGTTCTAACTCTATCCATTACCATAACTAACCCTAACCCTAATGCTAAATTTAGCCCTAACCCTAACATTCACCCTAGACCTACTCTAAACCTAATCCTCATCTTAGCCCTAAATCTAGCTCCAACCATAACACTTAACCTAAACCTAACCCTAACCCTAGGCCTAACTCTAACCCTAAGCTTAACCTTAACACTAGCCCTAATCCTAATCATAAACATAGCCCTAAACCTAGCTGTAATCCTATCTTTTACCCTAAACTTAAGCCTAACCTAAATACTAACAATAGGAATAAACCTAACTGTATAGCTATCCCTAAGGCTATTCAAAACCCTAAACCTATCCTGAACCTTAAACCTAATCATATCCATTACACTGAACCTAATACTAATTCGAGCCTTAACTCTAAACCTTAATTGAAACCAATCCCTAATCCTGACCCTGACCGTATTAACACACCTAGCTCTAAACCTGACCTTTACCCTAAACCTAACCCTTACAGTAGACCTATACATAACCAAACCCTACAACTACACTTAACTGTAATGCTAGACCTTATATTAGCCCTAGGCTTAATCCCAGCCCTAGCCCTAACACAGACCCTCATCCATGCCATAAAACTAGCCTTAATACTAACCCTCATCCTAACCCTAACCCAAGAACTAATCCTCAACATAATCCTAGCCCTAACCTTAAATGTAACTGTATCCATTACCCTAAATATAACCCTTATCCTAATGCTAACCCTAGGACTAAACCTAACCCTATCACTATCCACAAAACTAACAACTACCCTAAACCTAAGCTGAACCCTAAACCTAACCCTATCTTTACCCTAACTTTAACCCTATCTCTAATTTGAGCTGTAACTCTAAACTCAAACCTAAACCAAGCCCTAACACTGACCCTGGTCTAATATTCCCCTAGCTCTAAACCTGACTCTTAACCTCTACTTAAACCTTACAATAGACCTAGACATAAACCTTTCCCTAAAACTATCCCTAACTGTAACTCTAGACCTGACATTAGCCCTAGCCATAATTCTAGCCCCAACCCTAACACAAACCCTCATCCATGCTGTAAACCTAGCCTTAATCCTAACCCTCACACTAACCCTAACCCAAGACCTAATCCTAACCATAACCATAGCCCTAAACTTAACTCCATCTGTATCCATTAACGTAAACATAACTCTTATCCTAATGATAACCCTAGGACTAAACCTATCACTATCCCCAAAACTATCAATTACCCTAAACCTAACCTGAACTCTAAACCTAACCGATAAACATTTCCCTAAAACTATTGCTAACTGTAACCCTAGACCTGATACTAGTCCTAGACATAATTCTAGCCTAAACCCAAACAGAAACCCTAGCACTTATCCTAGCCCTAAACATATCCTTAATTACAATTCTAACCCAAACTCTAGGCCTAACCCTGACAATAACCCTAGCCCTAAATTAGCGCTATCCCTAGCCTTAGTCATAAGACTAACTCTAACTCTCACAAGAGACTTTTCACTTGTTCTAACCCTTACCATAACCCTAACCCTAGCCCCAACCCTAGCCCTAACCCTTGCCATATCCTTTGCACTAGCACTAACCTTAGACAAAACCTAACTCTAAATCGAGCCCTAACACGAAGACTAAGCCAAACCCTAACACTAGTCCAAACCATGACACTAATCCTAAAACTAGCCCTAACCCTAGCCTTAGCCCTAAACAAAACTGAGCTATAGCTATAACCCTAACCCTTCATCTAAACAAAACTCCAACCTTAAACCTAGCCCTAACCCTAACCCTAATATGAATTGTAAGCTGAACCCTTAAACTAACTCTGAATCTGACACTGACCCTAACACTAATAGCTCTAAACATTACCCTAACCCTAAACCTAACCCTAACAATCACTTTAGCCCTAAAACCCTAAAACTAGCCCTAAACTTCACCCAAGAACTTACATTAGACCTATCCCTAACTTAACCCAAAACTTTTCCCTAATCCTAGCTTTAACCCTAACCCTATTCATAACCATCAACCTAGCCCTAAACCAATTTCTAACTCTATCCATTACCATAACTATAACCATAACCCTAATGCTAACCCTAGGCATGAACCTAAACCTATCCCTAATCTTATCCCAATCTATTACCCTGAACCAAACCTGAACCTAAACTTAACCCTATCATTACCCTAACCCTAACACTACACTAATTCAAGCCCTAACTTTAAACCTTAACCTATCCCAAACCCTAACCCTGACCTTGACCCTAAGAAAACCCCTTAGCTCTAAACTTGAACATAACGCTACACCTAACCCTTACCCAAGACATAGCCATAGTCCTAACCCTAAAACTAACTTAAATCATAATTCTGAACCTGAAATTAACGCTAGCCCTAATCCTAGTCCTAAACCTAAAACAAACCGTAGCCCTCATCCTAGCCCTAAACCTAGCTTTAATCATGACCCTAACCCTAACCCTAACCCTATCCCTAACCCTAATTCTAACCCTCACCCTACCTCTATACCTAGTTATAATTCCATCGTGCACCCTAAACTTAACCCTAACCCTAACCCTAACTCTAGGCTTAAGCCAAACAATAAACCTAGCCCTAATCCTACCACTAATTTAGCCCTACCTCTAACCATAACACTACCCCTAGCCCTAAGAGTCACTCTAACTCTCACCCTATACCTATCCCTAATTCTACCCTATCCCTTACTGTAACCCTATCCCTATCCCTAACCCTTGCCCTATGCTTAGTCCCAGCCCTAACCCTCAATCTAACTCCAAATGTAACCCTAACACTAAGCCTAAGCTTAACACTTACACTATCCCTAAACCTAACCCTAGGACTTAACCAAAATCAAGCAATATCCCTAACCCTAAACATTAACTTAAACTAAACCCTAACACTAAACCTAGACCTATCCCTAGCCCTAATTTGAGTTCTAACACTAACTTTCAAACTAACACTGACCCTGACTCATATCCTAACACTCAACCTAGCTCTAAACAACACCTTCACCTTAAACCAAAGGGCTAAGAATAACCCTAACAATAATTCGAGTCCTATCCCTAACCCTAAAACGAACCCTGACCTGACTCTTATCCTAACACAAACCCTAGCTATAAATATCACCCTAAACTTAAACCTAACCTAACACTAAACTTAACCATAACACTAAAACTAACCTAAATTTAACCCTAGTTCTTACATTAGCCATGGCCCTAAACCTATCCCTAACCCTAACACAAAACTAGCCCTAATCCGAACCCTAAACCTAAATTTAACCATAACTCCAACCCTAACTATAGCCCTAACTCTAGCTCTAAACCAATTCCTTACCTTAAGCAAAACCCTAAACCTAAGGGTAACCCTAGACCTATCCCTAATCCTTAGGCTAACCAAAACCCTAACTCTATTAATAGCACTAACCCTAGCTCTCATTCTAGCTCTAACACTATCCCAAATTCTAACCCTTACCCTGACACTTATACTGACCCTACCACTATTCCTAGGTCTAACTCTAACCCTAACTCTAACCCAAAACCTATGGAAATCATACTCCTAGATCTGACCCTGAAGCTATCTCCAAGCCTAGCCCTAAACATAGCTCAGAACCTAACCCTTACGCTAAACATAACCCTAAACCTAACCATAGTTCTAACCCTCACCCTAACCCTAACTCAAGGCCTAATCCTAACCATAACCCTAGCCCTAACCTTCACTCTAACTATATCCATTACCCTAAACATTACCTTACCCTAATGCTAACCCTAGGCCTAACCCTAACCTTATCACTATCCCCGAAACTGTCAATTACCCTTAACCTAACCTGAACCCTAATCCATTCACCT